>NW_020290023.1:78306-295512 GCF_003144195.1 Ceraceosorus guamensis
GGGGGGGGAGAAAGAAGTAAGCGCAGGAATGACGGTAGGATTATACGAGTACGACAGCCGGCGAACGTGCTGGAGCCGGTGCTCTACTTTCGCCAAGCGGAGCTATTGAAGATGATGTGGATGTCGAGGGAAAGCTCGTCTGGCTCTGACGTCTAAAGTGTAAAAATCTTCCGGGACCTAGGCCTCTAGAAGAAGGTGAGGAGAGTTCAAGTTGAGAAGCTGATTCTGCTTCGCTGTCGTTGACCACTCTGTGGTTGATATTATGATTGAGGCTCACCTCACCGGCACTGGTAGCTGGTCTATTGCTCATCGTGGGTCTTACGATTCCATTGGACGATCTCGAAGCAGACTCGCGCGACCCTCGTCGATTTTGAAAACTTTGTGCAAGTGCAGCTTCTTGTCGAGCTCGATAGGCCGCACCTGCCGCGTCGCCCCATACGCTATTGCTCGACCTGGGTCGAAAAGAGGATCTACTGGCCGCAGCGTCGCTAGACAATCTTCGGGACGCTCGTCCGACATTCTCAGCCGTCCGACTATTTGACCTGCTCATTTGGGGCGTCGGGAGCGGTGTGATGTTGTGCATAGAAGCAGGTGCGGTCCTCGCTTCGCCATGCTCCCGCAGCACAACGTCGGGCGTACCAGCGCTCATCATCGCGGCCGAGCTTGGATCGGCTTCTTCTTCTTCTTTGGCTGGACTTCGAACAGATCGTAAGCGCGCCTTGATGCGCGCGACGAGCTGAGCCGCTCTAGCATTCAGCACCGCTTCTTCCCGAACGCTGGATGCTCGACTCGTGGATGTGGATCCGCTCTGCGATGCGCTGCCTTCCCCCCTTATCCCGGAACCCGCAACCTGATCGGAAGATCTTGGGTTGGTGCGTGTGGGCCTGCGCGAGTCTAGAGGCGCATACACGACCCTGTGAGCAGGTACAGCTACTCGCAAGCTCGAATTGTTGGCGCCAAAGCAAGAACCATTTCGTGATTGGGCAGGTACAAACACGACGTATCTGACGTTTGTTGGTCTGTGTCTTGATTGACTCGGAGTGGATGGGGAAGGGTTGGAGGTTGAAAGGGATCTGCTAGCGGAGTCCGCATGCTGATCCGACGCCGATGTTCTTCTAGGTCCCAGTCCCAATCTGCTTCCCGCCACAACAGCCGCGCGCTGCAAAACTCTAGATCCGGCCTGTCTAGCTAGAGCAAACACATGGCCCGGTTCCATATCTTCTCTTCGCTGTCCACTGCTTCCATCATCCGGCCCGACTTCCCAGCGGATCGTATCGCTATGGCTATACCTTGGCAATCCATCAGCTCCTCTCGCCGTGTATCCCGGCAACTCTTCGGATGGAGCCAACGAAGAGTTTCTAGAAATGTGAGAAGAAAGCCCTAAACCTAGGGAAGGCGATCGCGCACGTCGACGAGTCAGGGTGGAAAGTGAAGAGCTGGAATAGGCTCGAGCGCGCCGAGAACGTCCTCGAGAGGCACTGCCCGACCTAGAGGTGTGGCTGGCAGAGAGCAGAGTGGACGTCGAAGCGGCAGGAGTGGAGGCCAAGGCTGTGGCTGTGGGTATGGCTGTATGGGTGACAGCGGATGTTCCTGACGGTAGCGGTGTCGTGCGCATCGGCTCTGCTGCAATCTGATCTTGAAGTCGAGGGTCAGCACCTCCTTGCACTGCGCTGTCCCCATTCCTCGAAGCCGAGGGGACGAGTGCGTCATGTTGCAAAGGTGCTCTGGGTGTATGCGTGCCGTTTTGAACGTCGTCCGATCCAGCCCCAAAGGCGCACTCGTCCACCTGCTGGTCACTTGCGCCCGCATGTTGCTCTTGATCCTCAAAGGTGGACAGTGCGCTCATGAAAGTCGCAGCGCTGAGAGTGCTCGTTTGGCTCGCCTCACCAGCGTCTACGTGCCGTACGTGCCGAGTGTCATTGATCTGCGCTGCGATGGACATCGTGGCGGAGATGATATCTTGAAGAACGCTTGAGGCACAATTTGTGGGGGCCCTCTAGGAGAATCAGGATGAAGGGCTTGGAGCCGGGCGGGATGGGGCTTGGCAGATCGAAGTGGTGAGTGGCGATCGTGCAAGGTGCAAGCTACATCTAGACCTCGCGTGGCGCTTCCTCAGCTTGCGTTCCTACCCCTTGCCGATTGAGTCGATCAGCTCAAGAAGAACAAGTCTTGATCGGAGACATGTAGATTGTGATTGTCACGAAGCGATTGCAGATGGATGTGTGGATGGTTGTCGCTTTCGATGCCTGTTTGCAAGATCGAACATCAAGGCAAAAGGTCGCGCCGTTTTGATCGACGATTGGCGATGACTCGAGAAGGCGAACAGTGGTATATTCATTCACTCGAGACTATGTATACCCATCTCGAAGCGCTCCGAAGTCAGAAGTCAGAGGGCGGGCGGGTCGTCTTGACTTCTCGATTTGTGACATCCTTTTTGGTGTCAGATAATGCAACACAGCCCATCTGCACGACACACGGCCTTGCAGCATATATAGGTACCGGATACCGGGATAGCTTATTCACGCGGCTTTCAAATTACAATCAAAAATCGTAGATCGTCGCGAGGCTTGCTGCAGCAAAATCACACCGCCTACCGCCGCGGTGTCATGTGCCTGCAGCATGCATTCTGCGCTGATGATGATGATGAGTGGCTCATCCCGCGTGCCGCGCGGTCCAGCTCACCTTTCACATCGCTCGCGCCATCGCGCTGCTCGAGCTGCGAATCTTGAATCGCGCGCAGTAATCGAGGTCATTTGCGCGCGGCGGGCGAGTGAGCGATGCGAAACAAGTCACGTGAAGCGATGCGCATCGGCCGATAACTCCTGGGGGCGCCTTGCTGGAAGGCAATGCGACGCACCGCGCACGCGCCTCATCTGCCCGCATTTTGGAAGCTCCATCATCCATGTTGCGTTCGCAGGACTCCACTCATGACTTCACTCTGACTCGACGCTCAACGAGTCGCAGATCTTGCTCGCACCCACTGTGACCCAATCTTGCCCATTCGCCATCCGTATCAGGACAACAGCTCGTGCGACGACCCTCTGACTTAAGTTCAGACTCCTACAAAAGACACCAAGCGAGCCTAGCTTGGACGTACTACGAGAACTGGGCTTGCTCAGCCTCAGGCCTTCCATAGGTGACTGCAAAACCTCGCACCCGGCTATACATTCGATCTGGGGTGCTGAGTGCCGACATTGGAAAGCGTACAGGGCCGATAGCGGTACGAGCAGCGCGATCCGACCGGTCATCTTGAGGATCAAGGGCGATAGTATGCGCTTACTGCGGCTCCACACCCTGGCTGCTCTAGCAGCTCTAGCTCCAACTTGCGTACTCGGCGCTTCCTTTACGCTCACCGATGCCAAGCTGAGCATCACCTCGTTAGACGGAGGCTCGACGCGCCTTTCAGAAAGGTGCGTGCAAGCTTGACCAGCTCTGTGCTTCTTCGTCTTTTTGTAGCCCCGCACTCTTGTCTGAATTCTGTTCATCAACCCCACACGATTCACGTCATCAGTTTCACAGCCACTTCGACGCCTAAGCTCGAAAGACAGAATTTGGCCGCAGATGAAATTCTTAGGTTGTCCTTTTCCGTCAAGGATGCGAATGGAGAAGTGGCTGTACCTGATCAAGTAGCTGTCAAGGTGGACGACGATAAACGAAAGAGCATTGTCAATGCCGTAGCGATCAAACGAGGAAAAGCGGTGTACTCTCTGGTGAGCAATCTCGACTTGAGTGCGCAGGGAGCGGCAACTACTACACTAGACGTTCGCTCTGGGAAGCGGAAATCTTCCATGCATCAACGAGTATCAGGCTCGAGACTCACATCGGGGCTTCTCTTCACGCGCAGAAACCCGACAAATTGTCTCATCTGGGTCGAAGCATCACCGTATCCATCCTCGTAGGCAGCGCCGACCCTTCTCTCGACCCTCTCAACCTGCACCTACTAGACTTGCTTCTCCCAGGTCCAGAGCCCACCACCTCCACCCAGTTGACTCAAAGGGCTCGCCTCGAACAGGAACAAGGCTTCAAACCTTGGCCTGCTCGTTTCCACACCTTCGGCAAACCAGCGGCAGATTCGATGCCTCCAAAATCTTTGAGCGCCATTTGGGCCGGTGCGGTTCTGATCGTTCCTTGGACAGTACTGCTGGGATTAGTGAGTTGGGCGACCAATGATCAAGAGCGATCTTTTTCCTTGCCATACATCGGGTCCCGACTGCTGATTTTTTCGACTCTCATTTTCTTTTTCTCCCTCTCTCGTATTGCTTGCGCTGCGCGACGCGAACTCGAACAGTTGTCCATCCTGCTCCCTTCCCTCTCTTTCAAAGCACCAAGCCTCTCCATCATCGCCCTGCTCCTCTCGCTCTGCTACCTGGAAAGCCTGGCAGCCGTGTACTGGTGGAGTCTGACCCTATTCGAAATGCTGCCTTGGTTAGCGCTAGGCGGAGTTGTGGCCACTCTTACGGGTAAGGAAGCGCTGGGTCAATTGAGGAGGTGGAGATTGCAGAGCAAGAGTGCGCAGGCTACAACATGAGCCCCGCTTTTCGTTTCCGCTCGAGGTTGTCCTGGTCTGTGCGGAGACGAGCATCAGTGGAGGGATTGGCAGAGAATGTTCAGGAGAGGGAAGGGGGAAATCCATCATTTGTCCAGTTTTCCATCCCCTTTTTTTTGCTCCTTGATCCATTCTCATGTAGCTAGCTGCAGCACGATGAGATCATCAGAATGAACGCTCGACTTGAACATCAAATCATTGTCCGCTCGTCGCCCTACCGAGGCACCCATCACCCGTGCCTCGGTTGATGAACGGGTTACATTGGCCGGCAGTCTGAATCATCGTATGTGTTCCCACAATCCAGCTTGGCCCGCACTTTAAATGCTGTCACACACGTGTTCTCAGTCACTGAAGGCGTCCGCGCAGGCGCGCAGAAAGGGCTAGATATCTACAAGTGGATCCTTGGGGCGGATACGTATCGCACAAGGGCGACTGCAGTCATGTGCGTGCAGGTACAGATGGATAAAAATCTGTTGCATTTGACATAGACGACGGGAAGATTCGTGACCCCATGAAGAAGAGCGTACCGACGGAGCGACGTAGAGAGGCGCTTTCGCCACCGAGACAGGTAGGGTTTGTAAAGAAAGAACAAAGTTAGGAGCCGAAGGGGATTGGGGACAAGCACAGTGAAATGAATGTATATCAAATCTTTGACGCGCCAGTGAAGAAGGGAGCCGCATAAAAGCTGAGCAGAGTGAGGGAGACAAAAGAACTTTTTGCAACGAGGCCCGAGAAGATGATGTAAGCGTTGAGGGAGGCAAGACTCTGCGGACACGCCACGGAGGGCATGGAAATTGTAAATCTTGGCAAGGTGAAAGAAGATCAGAGACGAGTTTCATGACGATGAGAAAAGGGTGGGCCACATTCCTGGAGATGGGGCATAGAAGATCTTTAGACCAGTCGAGGAAAGACGCAAACTTCGTGTAGAGACGAGCTGCAGAGAGCTGTAGGTATCAATTCGACCGTTGCTCCATAGGGCTTGGATGATGCGCATAGTCCGCACCGTTCGCGTCGTTCTGGCCTGGACTCGAGTAGTGAGGCGTGCCCGTGCGACTTGGCGTTTGTTGTCCGGCAAATGACGCAAAGCCTTGCTGCGAATGCTGCTGCGAAGAATTGCTAGACATGAACGAGCCATCCATCGGAGCTCCATTCCTATCTCGGGCTGCTTGAGATGGGCTGCTATAGGGCGTCGCTCCTTGTGGCTGGCCCTGGCCCTGCCCGCCGTGCGCAGCATTCCAGGGCATAGGCTGGCGATGATGCTGATCGTCGCTGACAGGGCTTCGAGGATAGCTACCGTGTCCATTGCTTCCTTGGGACCGTCCGTAGCTTGCTCCGTACTCGGCAGGACCCACGGCTCTCATGGACGGAGGCGCATGGAGGTGTGGCTGGTGCCGATGAGAGTCGCTATCGCCCCATCGATTCGAGCCTTGAGCTGGAACAGCGACCGGTCGAGTGTACTGCGGCGTCGATACTGTCGTCGCTCTCACCCTCTTGGCGTGCTTCTCACACTTCTTGAGAATGTCCCTCGACGTCAACTCAGCAGAGCTGTTAAGCAGGTCGCGGTCTTGGAGAGCAACATCCAGACCTGGGGGCACGAGCCAGTAGTCGTCCTGGTGCTCGAGTAGATCGAGCACAGCACGGTTGGCCAAGAACGTCTCGTCCTTGGCAGGGTCCGTTCCTTTGGAGTACAGGATATTCGGGCCCAGCACGGTTGCCAAGTTTTGCAAATCCATCTTGCTACCCGTCTCCTCATCGATGTGAGAGAAAGAAGCGACCCACTTCAAGAAGACGAACAGAACTTCCATCGTATCTCTGTGCGGCTTTGGCAGAAGCACCGTGATCAAATGCATGATGCGGTGACGTTCCGATTCTGGCTCTAGCTTCTGAGACATGACGAATAACCTGTGAAGCTTGAAAGTCAAGAGGGGGTCGGGCAACTCGCGCAGGAACTTCTTCAGGAGAGCTGCAAGCTGCACTGGGTTGTCGTCTGAAAGATTGACTTGGGCACTATCCCTGTCCAATGCCTCGGCACTCGTCGCCAAGCGTCGAATGTTGCCGTTCTTTCGGAAGATCCCTTCAATAGACATGTCCATCTGGCGCATCGCGGAGACGATATCATCGACGAAGGAAGGAATACGCAGCTGAGAGGCAGAAGCTCCGAGCGTAGAGTCAGCGCCACTCCGCTCGACGAGGATCTCCAGAGGAATGGCGAACACGCCCTTTTTCTTGACTTTCTTGTCATCTTTGCCTCCCTTGAAGAGCTTACCCCAGAAGGTGTTCTTGCGCATGTCAATGACGTCGACGAGATCATCCAAATTGACCAGGTCCTTCAATGCGCTTTGCTGTAGCATCATGACCGCCATGTGCTTCACGATGAACAGCTCAAGCGCAGAGAGCTCAGCAATGCTTCGAACGCCCTCAGGCAGGGCTCTCCGCTGCTCCCGCAACTGCTCCGCCTCCAGCAACTGTGGAATGTCTGCCAAGGTGACCGCATCCAACGCGTGCGGTTCAACCTCGTCGCCAGACGGCTGACGCAGAGGTCCATCGTCTCGAATCCGCACATCGGTGTTGTGCCGAGCAAAAGCTGGCCTGATCGGTACGATTGCGCCAGGTGCGTGTGGCTGCCGGTATTGCTGTTGTGACAGGAGCTGATGTTGCTGGGCTGGCACAGGTGGCGGCTGATTTACAGGTGCGGGTGGCCGACCGCCTTGGGCTTGCCCCGCCTGCACGCCCGGTTGCCTGCTCGGCGAAGGGTCTCTCGACGAAGTACCCGGGGAAGAAGAAAGCTTCTTTTGCGGAGAAGATCTACCCGGTCCGTATTGATTTTGCTGGCCATCCCAACGTCCTGGCGAAGGGCTCCTCGGCTGCTGAAGGGACGGCCGCGACTCGGCTTGCTGTGTCGCGATCTCGGTCGGGGACGCCCTTTGCTGGATAGAACTCGTGTGCGTGTGCTGTCCTGAAGGGCTGCCAACGACAGTGGACATGTGCGGCACCTTCGCTTTCGTAGAAAGCTTGCGATCGAGCCCCATCGGTTTGACACGCTTGATATCTTCGTCCTTGTACAGATCGTGCGCTTGCTGTGCGGCGGTCTCTGGCACAAGCTCGACCTGCTGTGAGGCAGGTGGTGAGGCAGGCACCACACCGCGCTTCTTGAGCAGCGCATACAGACGATTGAGTGCAACCCTGAGCAAGAAGGCATACTGCTCCAACCGTGTGACGGCTTCGAAACCTCGGCGAACGCTCGCGGGTGCGCAGTCTGGACAAAACGGCGAATGCAGCAAGCCGGTAGAAGAGGCCGATCCTGATGACGGCAAAGTTGCGGAGCTGCCACCAGCAGCTGCGTTCTCAAGACCTCGTCTCACAGATTCGAGCGCGAAGTGACCCAGAGGCAGCGGTTCTGGTGCGTCTGCGGCTTGTTCCGGTTCTGGCAACTTGGACCTGGACGAGGAGCCAGGCTCTCGATGCACTACTCGCCGGCAAGTCTTGCACCGCAAACAGCTCATATGCCAGCGCAAATTGATGCCCATCCGTACGCACTCTTCCTCAACAGTCTGCGAACAAGCTACGCAAAGGTCCGTTGCGCTCTCTCCACCCTCGCTATTTGAGGCGCTAGTACTGCGGGGCAAGCTACGATATCCATACGGGCGGCCATCAACGGCAGTGTCACCGTGATCTGCGGACGAACCGTGCCCGCTTGCGCTTCGAGGCGATTTAGCGCTCTCGGACCCTGCATCGCCATTTGAGTGGCCTTCCCTTGCAAGGAAAGCGAGTTGATCCAAGAACCACGAGATGGCCTTTTTGTTATCGTACTCTCTGTCAAGCTTGAGGGCTCCAGTCAGGGCTATTCTGATTAGAATCTTCAGGTAGTGCGCCAGGCCTGTGACCAACGAAAGAAGCTCTTGCGTGATGCCCATGCGCTGCGCACCAGTCTCTTGAGTATGTGACAGCAGCGAGAAGAAATTGACGATCTTCTTGCACAGCATGCGTGCTTCTCTGATGTGCGATATTCCCTTTGCCCCTTCTTTGCGCGCTTCCCGCTCGAGGTCGTCGATGGCAGAGAATAGGATTTCGACGTGCAAAATGAAACGCTCTGCCATGCGCACACCCCCCAGATACTTTCCGCTGCTCACATTCCGGAGCATGTCAGATATGCAAGCAGCCGAGCTTTCCTCGAAGGCGCTGAGCACGGTCCATATGCGATACACTTGCTCCTCCATGAGCCGCTGCTTGTGCTTGAGACTCGCTGGTGTTTCGTGCGCCTCGGTCTCCAATGCCTCTGGTGTGGGATCTGCCGAAGACGACAGCGAAGATGCAGGTGCCACTCCTGTGTTGGAGGGCTCTGGCACTCCGGGCAGAGTTGTGGGCTCGGCAGCAATTTGGGCGGAGTCTTTCGGTGTGGACCCTGTCGGGCAGAGCTTGATGTTCCAGAACTACACGTGACAGAAGTGTGGCGATTTAGCGGCAATGACATCACGACGCAAATGAGCCTCAGGCTCACCTTGTGTATCATGTAGCACTCCGGATGCCAGTGCTCATCGCGATTGTTTCGGTTGATCTCGACGAACTGCTTGAGAATGGCAGTGCGGCAACCAGTGCATCTGATGGCGAATCTGGAGGAGTAGTGAAAGTGGCAGAAGACTTGACCGTCATGCTCGTAGTACGAGTCTTGCGGGCCAAAGACGGTTGGACAGACGGAGCAGGTGAAATGTTCGACATGAAACTTTTTGCCTGTGAGGCCGAAAGGGAGGAGCACCGGTCGTTCAGGATCATCCGTCGACATTGCAACCCTTCATCCATGCCTCTTTGTCGCTGTAGCTATTACTTACCTAATGCTGTGATGTAGCTACCTCTAAGTGCACCACTGCACTTGGCACAGATCAGGTCAAGACGCCTGAAGTAGTCCACCTCGCAAAGGGGGAACAGCTTGCCAGAAGCCTGTGTGGGGCTAGTCTTGCGTTCAAGCCCATCGCCGCTGTTACTGGAGGGAGATGACTGCCCCATTTCGTCGGTTGCTGGGAAGAACTTGGCTGCCACGACCTTGTTGCAGTCCTTCATGGCGCAGGGAACATAGAGTGCGCAGACGTGAGCAGGGCGATCTTGCCGTGGGGAAGCGGATCAGCTGTTTCTGATCTCGACTTACCCTGCAACGGAAGCAGTCCAGGTGATACACGACTCCGAGCGCCCGAACAAACTGTCCAGTCATAGGCTTTCCGCAGGCATCGCATGTTTGATCTCTCTTGGACGAAGTGGGCCCGGATCCTCCACGATCTTTTGGAGGGCGCGTTGCTATTGTAGTTCCTGTCGAGGTCGTGCCTTGCGTGGCGGCTGAGAGGGGCGGGCCATCCCTGGTCGGCGAGCGTGGCTTGAACGCGCGAGATGGGCTTGCGGTGTCTATGCGTGGCGGGACTGGTCTCGTGCCAAGCGGCGAAGACCCGGCGCGAGGTGGGATCGAAGGCCGTCTGAAGCCTTCGGAACCTGCACTTGCATCAAGACTTTGGCCGCTCTCCGCCACCATGCTATCTTGTCTCGCAGGATTCCGGGGCGGGGGCGCAAAAACGCTCGAGCTTGACGTAGCTGACGAGCTCATCCCGTTTAGTCTTTCGTCGTCGTACCGGGCCAGTGGAGACTTATCCAATGATGCGCCAGGTGGAGCCGATGCCGCTTGAACCATGCTCACGCTGGTAGGTCGACCGGACCCGGTCGCTGAGCCGCCGAGCGCATTTGCGATTCCTTGCGGGCCAGACATGCGCGCAATGCTGGGTGGCCTGTGAAGAGCACCCACTCCGGCAAAGTTCGCAGGAGCTGTATCGTCTGCTCGAGTGCGCGAGATGCCTGCGCCGCCACCATCTAGTATTGTGCTACCTCTACGGCTCGAACTGCCACCAGCGTTGCTAGACTGATTATAAGTGTCGGAAGACATCGTGATCAGCGCTAGAGACTTCGAGAGGCGGCGCAAATGAAGTCCTGAATGCGAGTCCTGCGATGCTTGGATGACTTGATCCTGCTCGCTGGCAGAATGAATTACAACCTGCCTAGGCCTTGCCCTGAGCGGCACCGGGCTTCAGCGGGTGACTTGTGACCCGGTGAGAACCCGACTCAGATGCGTGCGCGAGGTTCGCACCCTCGGCTTTGAGAGGCAGTGCGGAGCGTGCGTGAGCACAGATGACTTCGAGTATCTGCAGTGGATCGCAACCAATTGCCTGTTCTGTATTGCTGGACCAGCGTTCAGGTAGTGATTGGACGCGATGGCGGAGATTTGTCGTGCGCGCGGCCGAGGAAGCTCCAGCTCTGCTGACGCCAATGGCCACGCGGTGTAGGTAGTAGTAGTGCTAAGGTGAGACACTTTCGTGCGTCGAAGTGAGTGGTTCCCTCTATGAGATTCGGAAATCACGTTCTCGCCAAACGAGGCTTGGGAGCGAGTGTAGAAAGGGCTGAGGACGATGCTGTGCGATGTGTGTAGATTCATGTGATGACCACAGCGAAGTGGTGTTAGGGCACGCGCACGCGCACGAGAGAAGCGGGGGCAGGCAGGCGTATGCGCAGGCATCCAGCAAGCAAGCAGTGCGTCCCTGGTCAGCTCCCTGTACAGTCAGAAATTGGCCTCCGCACGATCCAGACCATCCCGGCCATCATACACAGGCGGAGTACGCGGTCACACAAGTCACGAGTGTAGATGCGCTGACGTGGGCGGGCGGGGCTCAGCGCAGCACAATGCATGACCGGAAGTCGAAAAATCAATCGGAGCACCATACCAGTCAGAGTGTCATAGGCGCGCCTCCGCGAAACGCCGCAGGACCATGCATCATCATGAGGTGCATCGTGTCGCGCGCGCAACTCAGTATGCACCAGCAAAGGCGCGAGAGCAGTGAAGATGATAGATCAGTGACCTAATTTGTCATGCTCGCGTGCTGTAGCAAGGCTTGCTATTTCTTGCTTCTTGCTGCTGATTGTCCAGCACAATAATAGTAGTAGTAATAATAATCACGAATCTTTGTTTTGCAGATCTAGAACGAGATCGGGGTAACTCTCCCAAGACTCACCCAGCATGCAGCTGCATGCTGCATGAGCACTATACTACTCGATTGTGACAACTTGCTAGCTGCAGGCCGGTCAGCTCTGCTTCCGACCGTATTGACGATGTATGATTCACAAAAAGCCGCCGCATCAGCAGGCCCTACATGATCTCTCTCATTGGTTCCGAGAAATCACCGGCGCACGACATCACAGCCCCAAGGTAGGCAATAGCTACTGTAGATGCATGGCCCCCGACCATTGCATACAACGTAGTCTTTCAATTTCAGGTGACCTGTCAAATATAAACAGCTCAGTGAGCTCAGGCTCGAGAGACGTGTTCGTAATAAGAGGCGGTGAGACTCCAGTCTGTCAATGCGAGGCCACAGCGGAAGTATCTCTACCGATATCCGTCTGCAGCAGCCCATCAAAGATGCGTCGACCGAAGCTGCGGCGGAGCGGCGTCCTCATGTCACATCCAGCGAGAGGCGTGAGCCAAAGGCCGACTTCGCAATTCCACACTCCTGATCGACATGACCAACAAAAAGCCGTTTCACTTCTTTTGCAGAAGACGTTTCTGTTCAGGACATAAGGGAACGCGTGACTGCTGTGGCACAAGACGTTCATTATTCTTTCCCCTGGCTTTTGTGGGCTCACCCTAGGTGCACTGTTGAAGGTACCCACAAGCAAAGCTTTGCCCAGGTACCGTCCGGCGCCTGAAGCTCGTGGCAGTGCGAGCCCTTACTTGATGTATTTGTAGGTTTGTGGTGTATCCTGCTCTACAAGTCTCACAGCATAATTCGGACTGGCAAGGCCCTCGCGCGAGGCCAGAACTGACTGCACTGTCACTTGCAAACACGTCCGTGCAACGCTCGCAGGAGTCTTGGGAGGGGCAAGGGAGAAACACGTCTTCGCAAGTGTGGGTGGCCAGTGCCCACCTCTGGCCCGAAATGATGGCGGAAGAGACTTTGTTCAAAGTTGTGATTGGCCCAAATGCTTATTGGCACGAATTTGATGGCGTCAGAACGTTGCGCTGCTTCTCGACCGCGTCTTTCGAGTCACCATTAAATTTGCTGAATGGCGCGGAAGAGACGCTGCGCACCCGCTGTGCACTTTCATCACTACCATCACTGTCACTTTGTCAAAGCTCAGGGTGGAACAAACAAGACGCTTGTTGCGTTGACCCGAACACTTCACGGCTCGCGATCAAGGACGCTGACAGACGCGAGCCACAAAAATCTAAATCACGGAATGACGTTTGACGTTTACAATGACTGTCAGACTCGCGACTGTCGATGTGCGCCGCAAGGTTTCACAGATGTTCCTTTAGCTCGTGAACGAGTCATCATTGTTTCCCGACACAGGACACGATCCGCCAAAAGTCATCTATTGGCGAGAAAAGCACCATAGCTCTCCCGACGAGACGACGACTGGGGTTTGTCAGTATCTGAGAAGTACCAAGACGTCCGCACAGCGAAAAGAATGTTCTCGACTAGCGATGCTTTTTCGTCCAGCCGAGACTCCGGACCTCCGTGTCACGGCGGAGTGCGAAATCGCTGCATTCAGATCGGTCACGAGTCTGCGTTTTGATTCTCGATCTCCACCCAGGCAGCCAGCTGACTTGGCTCGGTCGGTCAAAGGAGGCGAACCAGGGCTACGCGCGAGACCCCTAATAATTCAAAATTGTGAATTTGGTTGCTTGGTATATCCATCATCATTCATCGATTCGCTTGCATGGTCTGTGGTCACCTAGCTCCCTCGTGGCCCTGCTTGCTGTCCCACCTTACTGACACACGCCTCGACAGGCTAGGCGTCGGAGCAAGGTCAGCAGTCGTGAAGCTCACATGACTGTGACAAGCACCACGATTAGAATAAAAAGTGTGAAGCAAGAATCTGCAGGCTTTGCGCTGGATGACGTGTCAAATTGCTTTCCCGTCGGATGTACGATGCATGCACCTCTATTCCCCGGCTCGACCTCCGCTTCTTTCGATATAGCTTCAACATCACCAATCACGAATCGTGAATTATGAAGCAAGTCTGGCTGGTGACCATATCCATCGTGTATGTTTAGGAATGAGTGATGGGCTTGGTAAAATAGGTCGCCAGCCGAATAGCGATTTGAACGTGTATGGCAACGACCAGGTGCGGCCGGAGCCCAGGCGAAATTGCAAGGGCGCGCTGTATCAGATCTAGCCTAGACCCGCCTTTGGTTGATCGACAGTAGAGGCCGTGTATTCGGCAGGGCACGAAGGGTGTGGGAAGCTGTTGACATCCGCCACGCTTCGATGTGGTGGAGGTTCGCACTCCGCCCCAGCGGACATGGTCGGTCGGTGGGTCGGAAAAGGGGTGGGTGGATGCGAAGGAGACCGCTCCGCACGTAGCGGTAGACATCAATCAGGACTCACTCACTGTGACTGCTGGAATGGAGGCGCACGGAGAGCTCGCGTAGTGCCATGAAGAGACACTACTCTCTCATGAATCAAAATCCAAAGTGTGCATGGCCGCCAAAGCCAACAGATCTCGGCGGGCTGACAGGACCATCGAGAGTCGGCAGACCTGCCTTGCGAGCAAGCTTGGTGCTTGTCGAGATGAAAGCGTTCAATTGAAATCGTGAATGTGAATCACGAATATTCGAGCCGTGCACCTCGGCGTCTTGGCCAACGGCAAGATCAGCCGGCCGCGCGTGTGCATTGAGTGCACCTTGTAGACGTCCACTTAGGAGCAGCAGCTGCTGCTGCTGCAACCTTCGAAATTTCACGATTTGACTTCTGCCAAAAGCTGTCGATGGTGCATCTGCGCGGGTTTCGAGATACAGAAGAGAGAGATGAGACAGACGCGCACTGCAGCAACCACTCACAACTGTGGCCATGCAGCTGCGCTTGGGACCAAAGAATTTCGTTCTGCAGATCCTTTGCCAGCATGCATGCATCTGTGGCGAGCGGCGAGCAGCGAGCGGTCTAGCTGTGCTGCTGCTTCTCATGGATTGAGCGGCTGCTGCTGCATGCATGCTGCCAAGGTCTGCGAATGCGCCTCCACGGCTCACCGTTGCATGTCGCGCATACATGCCATGCAGGTATCTGCTGCCTGCCACACATCTCCGAGGTTTGGCCAGTTCAGAGGTCAATTTCGCCAAAATCAAACTCACGACTGTCCGACAGCTACAGGTGAATCGTACACGTGTACGTGTGGCTCGGCCTGAAGACTTACAATTACCATCAAAGCAACAACCAACGTTGATGACTTACGAGCCAAAACCACTCAACATCTCGTGATCTCGCTGACGACTCCTCGCGACTGGGTTGGAATCTCTCAAGTCTGCTAGCGTCCACACCAGCACGTATCGCAGACGATCAGCAGTGGGAGATATCGCCTCCACCGAGAGTTCTGGGGCGTGACTTTTGACTACAAATCCACAAATATGTCGCACGCACGAGTGCCGACCATTGACCCGGACGGTCAGCGAGAGGGGGATGCGGGTGCCATACCGCTCTCTTCCCTGCGACCGCCACACGCGCCGGCACGTCAGCCATCCGAAGAGTCGTTCGGAGGACCACCGCCAGCTCATTACGCCCATCCGCACGGCTTCGACAATCCAAACTACTTTGAGGGCTACGATGTCGGCAATCAACCTCGGGAAGAGGATCTCGCACCCTCGGCTTCGGCTAGTGGGAGCGGAAGCAGCGCAAGTCGCCAGAATGAGAAACAAGGTTGGGGCAAATTCGATACTTATGTAGGAGGTCGCGAACATGCCCATCAGCATCCCTACAACGGTGAGTCCGAATGCTTGCGAAGCCCACAGCTGTGCAAGCGGTTACGAGATCGTGGATACGTTCTTCGAAGAGCACATTCTGGTCGCCGAGGGACAATTGTCAGGCTTTGATGAGGGCGCCCGTTCATCGCCCGGAATGCCGAGCCCTTCTTGTTCGGGCGCAGTCATACATGTGCAGCCAAGACTTGCCATGAACTGGAATTGCCAGAGCGAGATCAGGCCGGCCGCTCGATCAAGTCGCTGGGTGGCGGGAGGGGTCGCACGGCAGGGTAAATCTGATTGACGTTACTCACAGTATACCTGCCTTTACCACGAGGCAATCGCAGCGGTCCCTCGTGCAAATTCGCGGTGTACATGCATCTTGCTTCTGGATTTGGCGTGCTGACCTAGTGTGACTCTCCCCATTCGTACCATCCCCTCTTCAATCCACGCTCTTGGTTCTCGCTTTCAAACGTCTCGAATACTCTTCAACTTTACCGACATGGCTTCTCCGTCCGGCGGGTCATTCGCCATGCGCGACCTCTCGCCAACTGCTCTTACCCATGCTTCCCGCTTGCTCAATGATGACAACTCTGGCGATGACTCGGCGGACACCTCGCGATCGCCTCGTCACGACTACGCTGCGAATTTGTCCTCGACTATGCTCACCGATGCAACTGATCCCACCCTGGTCGGTGCTGACCAATCGAACGAATCATCACACCTCCTTGCTTTGCCTTGGCTCACCGCCTCTAACCACGATGCGGCGCATTCTCGCCTCCTTGACGACCCACATCCGCACAACACAGAGGGACATGGCCACACTGAAAAGAGCCACTTTCAAGGCGCCGCCCTTCAAGAGGACGGACTCCCTCACCATGGAGCAGGCGGTCATAATGACGAGTCGTCGGATGATGAGACTGACGACTTCAATTGGAGCTCCGACGAGGACGATCCGGACACTGTCGTTGAGGCGGATGGCACCAAGAGAATTCGCGCCAAGAGAGGTCGCCGGATCTACATGTTCCTGATGAACCTCGCCCGCCCTATTCGCATCATGATCCTGGGCCTGCTTGGATCTGCCATTGCCCTAGTTCCCTTCATCGTCGTTCTCACGGCATTCCCCAGAAACGCAGCTCGCCCGCAAGTGGAGGTGTGGAGCATTTGGGTTGCCATCATCTGGGCTGCTGCTTGCGGCACATTCCTTGTCTTGAACTGGGTTCCTACTCTTCTGGAGAAGATCGCGACCGCCATCTGGGGCAAAGTTCCCGCGTCATTTGCGGTGAGTCGGACCATTTCGTCTTTAAAAGTGAGGCTCATCATCTCATCTTCCTACATGATGCGCAGAAATACGTCGAGGTCGTCAAGGCCACTCTCATCTGGGCCAAGCTGATGCTCTGTATCGCTTGGGCTTGGATTTCGCTCGGGGGCATCATTGGCATCGAATTCGGCGGCCAGAACGACCAGGTGCGACCGTCCTACTTCCATTACGTCTTCCTCACGCTCCAAGCTCTCTTTGGCTCCAGCGTCATCATTTACGTTGAGAAGCTTTGTCTGCGCCTCATCGCTACGAACTTCCACAAGACTGCCGTAGCGGATCGCCTCGAGACCAATCAGAAAGCTGTGAAAGCGCTCGACAAGCTCCACGAGAGTGAGTACGTCAAAGGCAGCCGGGACCAAAGTCGCCGAGCGACTGGCAACTGGGCGAGCAAATTCGGATTCGGAAGTCGTCCCGCCAGCCCTGGGCCCAACACGCCTGGCCATCGACCCACCAAGAGTAGTGGGGGTCCTGGCGGCTACTTTGGTACCGCTGCCACACAGCCTGCCAGCTCCGGCTCTGGCACCAAGACCCCTCTTCAGCGCACGCACCGCAAAGACGGCAGTGGCAACAAGACACCGACGTTCGATGTGCAAGCAGGAACAGGCCTGCACAGTGGCAGAAGGCCAAATTTTGCATCTCAACTCTCTGAAGCTCTCACAACGGCAGCAGGCAAGAAAAGTAGGCTCTTCCAAGGACGCAAGGCGCGCTCCCAGCAGTCGGCCCGCAAGCTAGCCCGAAAGCTGTTTTATAATTTGGGCCACCATCGAGACTCTTTGGTTGCGGAAGATTTTTATCCTTACTTCAAGACCACGGAAGAGGCTCGCGAAGCATTCGGCTTCTTTGACGCTGACAACAACGGCGACATCTCCAAGGCGGAGATGCGCGATGCGGTGCAGCGCATCTACCGCGAGAAGCGAGCCCTCGCGGTTTCGCTGCGAGATATGGGCTCAGCTGTCAGCAAGCTCGATGGTGTGCTCATGTTCCTCGGCCTCATTATCATGGTGTTCATCTGGCTGCTCATTTTCAACCGCGACTCGACTGTGGCGAACATTGTGCCCCTGTCAACATTCGTCGTTGGCTTCTCGTTCGTTTTCGGAAACTCGGCCAAGACCATCTTCGAGAGCATGATCTTCATCTTCGCAACTCATCCATACGACGTCGGGGACCTCGTCTGCGTGGATGAGAACTGGATGTTCGTCGAGTCCTTCGGTATGCTTTCCACCACCTTCCGTACGGTGACGAACCAGTACATTGTCGCACCGAACGCGATGCTCGCGTCACAAAAGTACATTTTCAACTCGAGGCGTAGTGGTGCGACTTGGGAAGTCACATTCATCCAAGTCGGCTTCGACACTCTCATCCAACTCATCGACGAATTTAGAGCGAAGATGAGACAATTTGTGAAGGAAAATGATCGCGAGTGGGGAGGAGGCTTGGAAGTCAATTACGATCAAATCTCGAACCAAAACTCGGTGCAGCTGGTCATTGCCATGGAACACAAGGGCAACTGGCAGGATTGGGGGGCCAGATGGGCGCGCCGAACGAAACTCATGCGCCACGTCAAGACTGTCTGCGAAGAGCTCGGCATCGTCTATTCGTTGCCTCCTCAGCCCGTCACTTTCCACCCCAGATCTGGCAGAGCTCCATTCCAGCCCACCATGTCTGCAAAGACCAGCTTCATGTCCCCTCGTGCTGCGCGAATGCCCGGCTCATCGGCAGCTGGCGCTGAAGGTGGCGGCGGCCAGGGAGGCGGGTCTTTCATTCCCGTCGGCTTTACCCAACCAAAGAAGAAGGAGGACGAGTCTAGTTGATCTGCCTCGTCCTTACACATTGTTTACAATAGAAAAAGCGACTGCTGTCGCTAGCGAGGGACGGCCGCTGTGCTGCCTCCCCCTCTCCCTCATTCTCTCTTCTGCCCTCCCTCTCTCGTGCCTCTCTGCTTCGCCTCTAGATCCTGTCTCCCGTCTCGTTTCCCTGATCTCCTGCATTACCTGATCCTTCACCTTCATTACGAAGGACCATTCTCGCACGGCATCTTCCATCAGTCCACCCTCCCACTCTATTGTCGGACGTCGCCAGCACACCCAGCCCTCCGCGACGCACCGCTTTGCCCCTCAACACGCTCCCACTTTTTGTACTGGCATACCGCCGGTACCGCACATTACACGTCTCACAAAGCATCCCAAAGAATCGAGAATGGAGCACGAAATGAATGAATGATTTGTATTGAATGGCCTTTCCACGGCATCTAGTTCGGCTCTTTGTTGTTTGTGAGCAAGGATTGAGCGACCGAGAGCGGGCAAGAAGCGGCTGTGACGATTCCATGGAGCTTTTGAATCTAAATTGGCTCGAAGCGAGGAAGGTAAGCTCATCGTACATGCAACTTGCCGTTCATATGACACCTATAGGTATCAAGAGCATCATCAGCCGCGGAAAATCACCTTACGCACTTGCCCCGCCTACATATTGATACAACAGCTGCGATTGGTCAGGTCAAGTCTGCCACGATTGCTGCGCGCGTTAGGCATGTGTGCTCACAGTGAGTCGAGATTGCCATGCATAGCTGGTTGTGACCGACGAGGTGTTGGGATTTCATGTGAGTCACGGCTAGGCTATTCTGATTCGCGATTCCACAGCTTGGCTTTGAAATCATGTTATTCAAGATTGATGGGCATCGGGGGACACGTGTCTCGTCGAATTGGTCGCGCGTGTGTGCGACCCTTGTGGCCCAGAACACCGAGCCGGTGCTGTTGGGCCACAGCTATACGTACACACGAGACGCGCGCCGCCTTGCAGCACAGACACAGACCTGCTGCGCATCGCGATTAGTCTTGCATGCATGCATGCATGGGAGGTCTGCCTGACGGGCTTCATCTCAAATCAAAATCGATCCTGCTTGATACCTCCCCCAGCCCGCGCGGGCGAACAGTGCGCGCGCATTCAAATGCAATCGCGCGCGCGCATCGAGCCTTGCCTTCAGCTCCACCACCACATCATTCTCGACTTCGATATCAAGCATCGACCCATCGACTTCGTATCGCTCAACCTTGGAGCGGTCTCTTGCATTAGCACACTAAACAGCACCAACCTCAACACTCCAAGTCAACATGTCTGGTCGTGAGTAGGTCGTTTGCTTTTGCTTGGGACGAGATTGGTCATGCCTAGATTACCGGCAGGGGGGGAATTGTGTGCGGGCAGCACCGCGCCTAGCACGACTGGTGGCGATCTTTACCGTGAAGCTTCAGGCCTTCAGCACTGACACGGTATGCTGACTTCACACCTTTCACCACATTCCTCGTTGCCAATCACTTCGTCATTGTCACAGGCGGAAAGGTGAGGATCATCACAAGGTGCACATCTCATCACGATTTCTTGCTGACATGACACTTTATCGATCGACAGGGCGGCAAGGGTCTGGGAAAGGGCGGCGCCAAGCGTCACCGCAAGATTTTGCGTGACAACATCCAGGGTATCACCAAGCCCGCCATTCGTCGTCTTGCACGTCGTGGAGGTGTCAAGCGTGAGTGATGGGACCCCGTCGTTTCTTCCCTGCTACCATTGACTCTCGGTGTATTGACCCGTGTTTGCACGCCTCCGTCACAACAAACAGGTATCTCCGGTCTCATCTACGACGAGGTCCGTGGATGCCTCAAGCTCTTCCTCGAGGGTGTCATTCGTGACTCTGTCACCTACACTGAGCACGCCAAGCGCAAGACTGTTACTTCGCTCGATGTCGTCTACGCTGTGAGTCTCACTTCAGATCCGCGGTTCTGTCACCTTCGTATGTTCTGACGCCCTCGCTACTGCATCACCTTTCTCGCAGCTCAAGCGCCAGGGTCGTGTTCTCTACGGTTTCGGTGCCTAAGCAGCGTCGCTTCGCCGACACTCACACGCCGACTTGCCCGCCTTTTTTGAGCGGCTCGATCAGTCTCACACTTTTGTGTAAAGCATGAGCCCTCCTTCTCACGTCTTCCAGTCGCTGTCTCATAGCCAGGCCCACGAGCCCCATTGTAATCTTGTTCTATTCCATCGTGTGAGGTGCTCAGACACTCACGATCCATGATCATGCTATCATCATAATCACGCTGTTCATCGCGTGTGTTTGAATATCGGCTCGAGATGTAGGGGAAGATTACTGGAGGCTTTACAGAGAGCGTGTAGATGTCACGGCAGCGAAAGGAACCGGCCCTGAACCGCTGAGACATGGTGATGGTGGTGCAGCAGCTGAGGAGGCAACGCAGGCAATGTGCACTTTGGAACAGGACAGCAAGGCTTCGACCTCACGAGACAGCATCGCTTGCCTCGATCTTGAGTCCACCTTTGCTTTTCTTGATGGAGAGGAACATGCTGACGAGATGTCGGTTGGGAAAACGCCAAGAATAAGCGAGTTGGAGCCACTCTGAATTGCGCAGAAGTCGGGCGAGTGTGGTGCGAGATGGTCTTCGCCGTTGTCGCGCACGACACTTGTCAGTCGGGGCTTGGCATCGGTGAGAGATTGTGCAACCAAGAGGCGGCTTCTTCGGGTGCCATGACGTAACGAGAAGCGTTGAGCGTACCGGGCAGGCCCGAAGGTATTTGGCCGGCGCGAGAAGTGGTGCTGCTGGTGCTGCGCGTGCTGGCACTTCCTGAACTCTCTTTAGCCTTGCGAGTAGGCGAGAAGAGATCGCTGCGAGATGTTCTGGAGAGGGACAAGGGGCGCATCGCGAACGTTGAGGACATCGGCGAGGAAGTGGCAGAGACTGAAGATTTGAATGGTGTGCTCGGCGACTCTGGGGAGCTGTGAGGTAATGTGGGACATGGTGGAAGAACTTCGTTTGCAGTCTTTATCGACAATCCCGATGAGGAGGCTGATGTTGATCTTTGGCGTTGCTGAGCAGAATCGCCAGTGTCTCGCATGGGACCTTTGGAGCGAATCAGCGTCGCTTGACTGGTGCTGACGCGTTGAGCGTGCATCACAAGAGCGGTGCCGTCGACTCCGCGCCGAGCTGCCACTTCGCGATGATTGGTCGGAATCTCCTCGATGAACGAAAGCAAGTCTTTCACCAGCCTCTGTGCCTGGTCATATGTCTCTACTCCCCATGCTGCTCTCGTTCGATTTGGATCAGCTGCGTGCTTGACATCGGACGAGAGCGCGCATACCTCGGCAACGCGCTCGAGCACGGTTACGCAGCGCTTGGCAAGCTGCCGGGAACGGACCGAAGATGCCCTTGCTGTGCTCTCGGCAAGGAGAGCATCGTTGCGCGCTTGCTGCAACGCCGTGTACAAAGAAGACGCATTGCTGCGGGAAGACAATCCTGAGTAGCTGAGGCGAGAGCCTGCAATGTGGTCACGCGCTTGTCCTGTGGGGCTGCCATCGACCCCATCCGACATTTCCAGCGAGCCTGAGTCACTTGCTCTGCTGGCGGCGCCAACACAAGATCCCAGTACGCGCGAGAAGTCGCGGCTCGTGTCGTTTCGATCAGGCCGCACCGTGCAGCTCATATCGGTGTCCGCGGGCGATGTGGGCCGCGACTTACTTTGCCGACCGTCGTTGAGCACCTCGACAGGATCTGGGTGCGCATGGCTGCCTTGCGAATCTTGAGGTGCGGACGGGGCACGTCCCGTAGAATCGACCACAGGTCTGGAAGGGATCTCGTTCTCGATGACCCAAGAGTCAGGCGAAGCGGGTACAGGCTGTTCCAGAATCTCGGCGCACTTTCGACTGTCAGAGTTCTTCACACTTTCGCGGTACAGCGACATCTTTTTCCCTGTCGTGTATTCGACAGCAGCTGGATCGCTGCTGTCCATCTCTTCGTGCAGGCTAACCGCATCTTCTGATGACGTGCACGAGAAGCGCGAAGTGGCCATATCGTCCACATTCAGGAGAGGCAGTCCATCTACGATCATTGAGGTCCGAGACTTGAAAGCTAAATCCGCAGTCGCAGACTGCTTCTTCGCACCGTCTCCGCGCAGCGCCGCGGATCCGTAAGGGCCAGATGGTCCAGAAGCTGAGGGCTGAAGGGGTTGCATCTCTTCTTCGCAGCCCTCCAATTGTCGCAGTGTGTCGGCAACACTGTCGGACGGGGGCGATGGCGGTCCACTGCGCGGTCGCAGACGAGACTCGGAGTGATGCTTTTGAAGATTTGACACCTTGCTGGTCTGCAGGTCACCGACGATCGTCTGACTGCCGCCATCAGCCTCACTTCTGTGAGCGGGGTCGGCGCGGGTTGAGAGATTGCCGGTGACGTTTGATGTGGCAGGTTCGGAAACTGCAGCCATGGGTGTAGAGGTGGCAAGACTCTCGCTCAACGTTTCGGCAGAGAGTTGATTCTGCGGCGTAAGTATCTGCGTTGAATTGGAGATGTGCAGCGCCGGGTCACTATGAGGCGCCGTTGCAGCAGCAGCACCAAGCTGAAGTTTCCTGCTAGCGCCCGAAAGGACGGCATGCGACTGTGTCAAGGGCTGCCGCAGGGGTTGAACGCTCTTGAGTCTGGAGAACTCTTGCACTGCTGCTGTCGCGTCCTTGGCAATGCGCACACGAGAGTCTTCGCGGATTGAGTCTTGGCTTCGTAAGGGGTCCATGTACGGCAAAGTGCTTTCCTCGGCGAAGCTCTGCGCACGGTCTCGTGTTGGCAAGGAGATGATAGATCTGCGGTAACGGGAGCGTTGGTTGGATGTACCTGCTCCGTGCTTTGCATCAGCAATAATAGGTGCCCCAGTAGAGGACCTGCCTACTTGTAAAGAGCGGAACGAAGCAGAACTTGGCGGAAGACTCCCCGTTCTCCAGCGCGCGTCTTGGACGATGCCCAGCGAGCCAGTTGGCAAAGATCCCGTCGAAGAATCTCTGGCACCAGGCTTCAAGGCAGTGTCGTTGGACACTCTATGGCGGGCAAGAGGCGCGACATCCTGAGAGAGTAGTGGGCCCACATCCTCGTGCGAATCGTACCTCTGACGATCTGATCTCCCCTTGCGTCGCTCGAAGAAACCTTGCCCGCTAGCAGAGAAATATTTTGGTAGGTATGGGAGCGCGCTCTCTGGCCCCGACAAACGTTTGGGTAAACTCATGCGTCTTCGAGGCACGTGCTTCTGCAGTGTATCACGAGTCGACGAAGTTGCAATGTTTGAGTCGCTCGTGGAACTATCTGCAAGGATGCTTGTTGAGTGCGAAGCCTGATTCCGGAGCTGTTTGGGGGGATTGCGAGCACTTTGTCTGATAATGTTAACATCATCGCTGCGAGACGGAGACAAAGAGGAGAGCATCGCATGGCGTGGAGTTGTGACCTTCTCTGTAAGCTGCTCGATTGCGTCCTCACCGCCCTCGGCCGATTCGTCGACATGTAGGCCAAGGAGACCGCTGGCGCGCGCACTTGCTCCAGCGAGAGATAAACTGCGTTTCGTCACCGAATGAATGCTGCGCAGCCTCTCGAGCGGTGCAGAACGGCCTTCTGTAGGCGACTGGCCCTTGCTGATTCTGCCATGGAGTGATTGGAGTGACGCCGACGAGCCTTCTTCGTGTTGGACCGTGACTCGAGGGATCATGCTGGGAGGTGGTTTCCGCTGAAGGTAAGAGTCGCGCTTTGACCCGGTTCGAACGCTTGGTGTGGGGGGATCAGACCGCAAGATGCTGCGACCGGATGCCCGAGAGTCCAAGTTTGCTTTGGATGCGGGAGCACGATGGCCTTCCGTGGTAAAGAAGCTGGTGCCATTCGGCAGGACCTTGTCAAATAAATCCGCAATAACTGGTCAATCAAGTGTTTCTCTCGTGATCCCGTGGAATACACCCGGCTACTCACCTTTTTGATGAGATTAGCAGAGTTGAGCTGGGCGTCAAACTCGCGAGAAATGGCATTCTGGGCCTCCGTGGAAGCTGCCGAGGAGTTCGACGCATCGTCGATGGGACTCCCTCCCGCACTGCTTGCCAGTGCTTTGTTCGATTTGAACTTGCCTTCCACATTCAAGCGCGATGAAAGCTTTGACATCAGACGACCCGACTTCCAATGTCCCGCGGGGGATGCCAGGGGCGGTAATCCATCGTCAGCTCCTGCGCCATGTCGCGCGAGCCGACCGTGATCCTGAGGGCCCGTGGACATTAGGAATCGCGCCAGCTGGAAGAGACCAGAAGCACGATGATCTTTAGCAGAGCACGCTATCGTCATGTCGTCCTGCTGGTACTTACTTCTGATGTACCGGTCGAGGGGGCGTCAGTCTCGGCTAGCAAATGGCGCGAGGTGGGCATTATCTCATCCTTCGGCATCAGTTGCGCTTGTCTCCCCCTCGGCACACTCGGACTCTTGGCCACCTTTGTGGGTGTAATCAGTCGCGGGTCGGAGGCTTGGCCGATGCTCAGAGTGTTACCTTGCTGATCTTGAGATGCTCCATGGCGAGATGTCATCCTGCGCGATCCCAACGATCCATTCAGAAAGTCTTCGTGCGAGCTCTCGAGCGCGTGTGACGCCGGAGCAGCACTGGATTCAAGCGTATCGCTGCCTGCAGTAAACATTTCGGCAAGAAGAGACGGATAACGGTGACGATCCGACCAAGAGGTTTCCGGCTGGGCTGCGACAGATGCATCACGAGCAGAATGGGGCGGATCATGTGGCGTTGGAGGGAATGAGCCAGGAAACTCAACCGGTGCTCCGCGTGCCCGAACGCTGTCGAGGGAAACAGACAGCTTTCGATGAGACGCATTGCGTATCTTCGGGCCAGCCAGCGAGCTTGCCACTAAGTTGAACGGTCCCTGAGAGCGCGTGTTATCGGACCAAGCGACCTTGACCCCGGTTCTCGTCGGCGAATGGGCTTCCTGCATGACTGCCAAAACGTGAGGCGCTCAAATGAGGTGGCGATGCGTCCGGAGTAAGAAAACAGGGCTAACCGGCGAGACCACGCGGCAGGCCGATCTCGCAGCAGCTCTGAGTGTTGCGCGGTAACCGCCTCAACTTCCCTGAATAGTCGAATTAGCAAGAGCGGCTGCCTCCTATGGTTCTTGGATAGTGATGGAGCAATCTACCGAAAAATCATTGGGCATCAGCGATTCTTGCGCCGTAGTGGTGGTAGCCTCTCAAGCCGGAGGTAGCAATCATATGCTACTCTATAATCCGACTATTGCGTAGACATTCTTTCCAACAGCGATCCTGAGCCCAAGACTGGAGGCAACGAGCCTTTCAGTATTGACTTCTTTCGATGCGTGCACGCGCGATACTGTCCATACTTCCTGTCCAATCTCTCGAGCCTTGATCAACAAGCACCGTGCGAGGCCCCCCTGTGGAAAGTCCATGGCTCAAACCCGCTCAGAAGATGCCGCACTCGTTGGTTGATCGGTCTTCGGCGGGTGCGAGCGAAATGAAGCGGCTCGTGCTACAGGAGGATCGCAGTCGGGACTTCGCCTTGCCCGCTGCCTCCCGAAGAGCCTAGCACTCCGAGGGGGTCGTGCTTCACCGCGCGATGAGCATCTTGTACCGGTAGGGGCCCAAGCGCGACCATCCGCTCCAACGGTCCTCGCTCAATGTGAGGCCTTTGCACTCGGAGGAGAGCGCCGCACATCGCAACGGCGATTTGCAAGACGGTTCACGCCAAAGCAATGAGACTGGTTTCCTTTAACGATATGGCATCGCGCCATTTGTGCCTATCGCTTCGCAAAGTGGGCCAAAGATGCACACGAGCGTGGTGCTTTTCGCTACCGCACGACTCGCGATGGGCGTCGAGGGGCCATCTTTGCAGCATGCCCAACAAGAACGGCTCCACAACATCGGAATTGTTGGATGAATGTTCGATTCTACAATAAATAAACGTTGTGTGGTGTAGTGGGCGAACATGGCTGCGCCTTGTTGAGGCGACCCTAGGCTGCACGAGGTGCACACCGGTCTTCTTGACTGGTAGGTGTAGGATGTCTCAGCTCTGGTGACTGGCGTGGCAGAAGAAGTTGCGACTAGCGAGGCTTGTATGCGCCGACCGACGTGTGCGCGTGAGTCTGAGTGACCTGAAGCGGCATGGAGGAAAGGCTGAGATTTGTCACGTGATCCATTTTGACAACGCGTCGATCTCGCGAGCGTGGCGCGTGTGGAGCTTGTTTCAGCGTCGCTCATCAGAGCTGCATGTATGGGACTCCTTCTATGCTTCGACCAAGCTGTGATGGCGAGATGACACGAAAGCGTACCCATATACATACCTTCTTGATCTTTATCAAGCACAATAGGCTGTTTATCTGGAGTGAGAGAGAGCTCGAGCGGTCCTGCTGAGGAAAATCGCCGGGGTCGAATGATCGCCAGCCGAGGTGACGATCAAGGATGGAATGGCGCCGTGTGCGATGCTTGCTGATTGCGCGCGCATGGTGCTGGCTGCTCTGTGTTGTTCTCTATGCGCGCGCGGTGTGATCACGCGCGTCCCTGCTGCTGAGCAGTCAAGAGTCACGAGTGATGCTTGCCTGCCATGCAAAGAGATGGCCACCTACAAATGTACACTCTGACTGTGCAGCTGTTGCGTTGCCATGCTGCTGATGCAGCTGAATGCACGTCTACCTCGTAGTCCGTGCAGCAGGTGCATGCTGGTTGTCAGTGGGCAAACAGTCACAAGAAGTCACAGCAGGGCTACAGCAGCGGTGATCGTTGAGGCTTCCCTCATCAGCGTCCTTTCGCCCCGCAGAAGAAAGTCGACATTTTGCTCGCTCGAGCGAATCACGTTCACCATTCATCGCTGCCAGTAGCGCTCAGCAAGGCTTCTACAATTGCTACCGCTTCACCTCAACACGATCGCCAAACAATCCAGCCGACTAAGTCATTCAGTCTGGAGACCGCTCAGACTCGCGACGGCACCGTGTACTGGTCAAAGTGGACGCAATTCCTCACTCAAGTCGCATCCACCACCTCCAAGGCTGCGCTTGCACCATGGCAGCGACAGCGAGAAGGCCGCTGGGCGATACATCTAATCTGCCCAGCGCATACACTTCGACTCGCCAGACTGACCTTGTCGACCCATCGACTCCCCGAAAGTACGTGGGTGGCATCGCAAGTGCCGCTCCTGCACTCGAGGAGGATTCGCCTCTGCCTGCCCCGCCCTCAATGACTGCAAGGCTAGGAGGCGGTGGTGTTGCAGGAATGGGCAACGGGCCAAAGTACGAAGAGGAGGAGGAAGAAGAGGATGCAGCTCCCCGAGGTGCTGCCATACTGGGGGAGAGACTGGCAGGCGGCGACCACTTAGGTAGGGGGGACATCGACGAGGCTATGGCGAGAGCGTACAAAGCCAATGCGCTCAACGGATCGGGATCCTCCAGTCCGGAACCCAAGAGGGTGCGCTCCAGCGCTGGAAGCCTGCGGCACGCAGCAAGCAGTAGCAGTGCTGAAAACACTCCTCCGGCAGGTCAAGCTTGGAGGGATGGACACCAAGGACAAAGACAAGATCTGGGCAGCAGACTCGGCACAAGAAATTTGGAGAGGAGGACCTCAGCTCATGGTCGGAGTCTGGGAGGTCTTCTGGGTATGGGAGCTCCAAGTGAGAAGGCGGACGCGTATGACGAGGAGCGATATAAACACGCACGGAGCACGTCGCATGCTTCGCGCCCTCCTTTAGGCTCTCATCGTAGCAGTAACGGCGCATACTCCAATCCACGATCTGGGATGGACGAAACTTCAGCGCGGGGCTCAGAGGCGCAAATCCCGCTCTCAGGCGTAAGCTCGAGGCATGGTCGGGTCTCTTCTATGGGCACTTCGATGCTTGCGTCAATGTCTGATCGGCACGAGCGAGCGTCGACAGCGCGTCCGTTAGATAGTCGACTGCGCGGCAATCAGAGTCCCTCGCCCACCGCGGCCGGCGCTTCTTCGCCACCTGACGAGAATGTGGTTCCTTCGCGTCGCACTAGTGACGGATCAGATCGATCTAAGCAGAGCCCGCGAGTAGACAGCAGCTCTCCAAGGGAGGTAGCGGCAAGGGAAGCCGCCCATGTAGGCACAGGCACAGCGTATGAGACTCCGGCTCATGCTCGGAGCTATAGAGCTGGGTCCGCTCTTGCTGCCAGCACTTTGAGACCGACCAATCCCCCTCGAAGCACCGCTAGAAATTTGCGCACTAATGGTGAGTCGCTTCATTCGCGAGATTGCAGCCTTCCTTGGCATCTGACCATCCGCCTTGCTCATGCGCAGGGCGAGCCAGCTCCACACACGTCCCAGCTAGGAGGGTTCCGGTGGCTATGCTAGCGCCGGAGCCAGAAGAGGTGGAATCATCAGCTTCGCGCTCCGACTCGCCGCAGGAAGCAAGGTCCGCTTCGGAGGCGGACCCCGGGCACGATGTGGGCGCTGCAGCTCAACGGCCTACATCTTCAAGACGAGAGCTGAGTAGCTCACCAGTTGATCGACAGGGCGCGCTTCGACCATACAGCCCCGCCACCGACCCTCGCCGCACGTCCCGACCCGAGAGCAGGCTAGGCTCGGAGAGGCATCACAGCAGGCAAGGAACCCATAAAGACGGGGCAGATGCGCCACTTGGTGAGCCCCAGATCGAAGTCACGCTGGGAGCAGATGAAGAGGACGAGCAAGAAGGCGAAGCGGACGACATGGAGGCACTCAGATCCAAGCATTCCGGAAGCCAGGCGATCGCGTCCCAGGGCACTGCCGTAGCAGAACATCCGCCAGCTCCAGCCAGGTCTGAGATGCATCCTGCTGCTGCTCGAAGGCAGAGCGTGCTCGGCAAAGCTATGCCCAATCTACCCCGCCAAGGAGTGGGGGTAGGCATCGCGCCTAGACCAGCCGATCAGCGAGCTGCTCCGCGACCGCCTGAAGGAGCCAAACGGTACGTTTCTGCCCCTGCACAGGCGGCTCGCACGTCTTCCAGACATCAGGAGGACGAAATACTTGCTGCATCGCGAGCACCATCTGCCTTGCGTCCGAGCGCCATGGAAGACGTCGTCGCGCCAACCCTCGACGCAGAAGTGGATGAACACGAACAGCTGGATGAGAATGATCTTTTGCGCATCAAGTTGGAAGAGCATGATAGAGCTAGGTACCCTGATGCCGTCGACTTGGAGATCCGACGACAACAAGATGCGGGCAACAGGTACTTCAGCATGGAAAGGAGAAACGGAAAATCGCTCGCCGAATGCAAGGAAACTAGCGTGAGTGATTTCGACTGCCTCGTATTGAACGCGGCGAAGCTGAGCAACGATCACCGATCTCCACCTCAGTTCCGCGGTATCAAGTTTAAAAAGCTACAACGCCTCGGCGACGGAGGTTTCAGCAGCGTGTGGGCTGTGAGAGGTCCTATGCAGAGGGCCAGCGAAGACGGCACGTACTTTGAACCTGCTGCCGAAGACGAGACGGCACTGTTCGCGATGAAGCACATCAGCTTGAAGAGATTGGAGCCTCAATCTAGAGTCGATCTACTCCGAGAGGTGGAGACGCTCCAGGCTTTGGCAGAGAAGCCGGGCTACGAACAGTACATACTTCGCTACTTTGGACACAAGAGCAGCTCGAGCGCGCTCAAAATTGTGAGTCGTGTATAAGAATAGTGTCCTCGAAAAGCTTGTGGGACTGAACGTATCAATTCTGTACTCTACTCTCCAAACACAGCTTATCGAGGTCGGCGATCGAGACTTCAGCACTGTCCTCAAGCAAGGGCCTCTGCCACCGACCGAGATTGCGCGGTATTGGGTGCAGATGCTCGAAGCAGTGCAATTCATTCACGTGCAAGCAGGGCTAGTGCATACAGACCTCAAGCCAGCGAACTTCCTAGTCGTAGGCGATCGACTAAAGCTAATCGACTTTGGTATCGCTCAAAAAATACCGATCGGAACGGTGCACATTTCCCGCAGCAACATTATCGGCACGCCAAATTACATGGCGCCAGAGACAATTTTTGCGCACGAGCAACGTGGCGTCAGCCTAGCCTCCGAAGACAGGGCGAAGAGGACATACAAAGCTGGCAAGCCTTCAGACGTGTGGTCCTTGGGATGCATCTTGTACCAGATGGTGTATGGTCGACCACCGTTCGACGCCATTCGATCCGATCGAAAGCTGGCCGCTATCTGCGATGTGAACCATCAAATCCCATTCGATAACAAGCGAAGGGACGATAACGGAAGTGAGGTTGGAGATGTGAAGCCTCCGCTCATCGAGAGCATGAGACAGTCTCTGCTCTGGGACGCCAAGAAGAGAGCTACGATCAGGGAGCTTTTGAGCATGGAGCTGGCCTGCCCTAAAACCATCACGATTGATCAATGGACCATGCGGGACCTGATCAGGCGGCTCTACACCAGCTGTGAAGAGATGGGCGAAGACAATATCAACATGTATGCTGACGTGAGTACGCTCGAGTATTACTTGCTGCGTTACGCGATTGAACGCTGACAGGTTCTTTGCACGTGCCTTTCATCTTGCCCTTACAGAGAGCCTTTGCAAATTTGTACGAGCGGCAACACGCTCCGCATCAGAGTGAAGCCGAAGATTGAGGGTATTTGCTGGCTCCGACATTCATTGGTACAGCCGACTTGCACTTCACATCTCCAGCCATCGGACATCTGACATTCGCGCCGTCAATCCTCTTCTACGAAAAGTCTTTCTCATTTTCATCTGCTCGACAGGACAATGATCTGTCCGAGCTCTCCATCTTCTGTGTACGTGTCCTCCATCCTCTTGACCAATCTGCAAATACCCAATTCAATTCACGATTCGGTACCCGCAATTCGAGATGGGTCCGCAGAAAAGTGATCAAGGCATGCATGGACGAGCTATTTCGTGTGCACAGAGATTGCACGTCCGAGGCGGTGAAGCCTCAGGAGAGCGCGAATGAGAGACACACCGTGATGAGGAAGGACAGGACGGAGATGGCTGTTACTGCTCATTCGGCAATGTCCTTCTTCGAGAAAGGTAAGGCGCGAGGGTTCACCAGTGAAGAGGCATCAGCGGCGCTCAGTGCACCAGGCGGAGCGAATACACCGCTCATGATGCTCGACAAGGGCTCAAAGAGATTTGCCATTCGCGCCAAGTCTGACCGCTGTTTGCGTTCCGAGCAGAAGCGAGCGCGATGTCGTGTAGCACTTGCATCGGGAGGATTTTTTAGCCAAAGGTTTTGCGACATGGGATGCTTGTGGGCACAAGTTTCAGATCAGGGTGCTCATGGTGATGCTGTGGATAGCAAGCGTCGTTGGCATCACAGATCGCTTCGGCTTGGTTGAGACGAGGGTCGAGCAGCGATGGTGGAATGCCGTGAGGCCCGGAGAGGGGGCTTGAAACTGCGTCGCTTCTGATGATGCGGGGCTGAGTGTTCGTCCATGCGCCGACTGGGAGGACCCCGTCGATATCAGTCTTGATGACATTCCGACGCACGTATGCTGGAAGCGTCCTCCTTTATCCCCTCGCGCGCCTCCTAGCAGCCCTAACATGTCGAGCACCCATAATCCTTCCGGCGACAGGTCCACCCATTCCCGCCTCAAGCTGCATCTCCAATCTGCTCTCATTTGCCAATTTGCGCAACCATAAGAGGAAGGCCAGGTAGGCTAGAATATCCACGTTCTTGTTTAGACGATAAGAGGAGATGTGGGAGCGGATCAAACGCTTCAAGGTGGCGCGTGGTGCTAGACGCATGTTAATGAGCCGATGAACGTGCAAGGAGTATCAATCGATCAAGGAGCTCGAGGTGGAGCGGATGAGAAGAATGTTTGCACCAATATTCCTGGATGATATGCGCCTGCAAGCAAAGGCTTCGAGCCTTGAACGTCGCGCTGGCTGACAAATGAAGCTTGTGGCAGACTCGTGCTTGCAAAGAGCAAAGAGCGTGCCCCGAGCTGTTGGCGCGATGGACGAGTCCTCGGCAACTTTGGTACGAAGGTCCACTTGAATCTGCTCGCTGCCAATGTTGAGCAGCAAGTCGTAGTTATCGGGTGCAGCAGCGTAATTTGCAGTGAGGACTGGGAGATCGATATCAATGCTTGGATGAATGTAAGTGCGTGCGCGAGTGTGGATGGCGAGTGGTGAGTGGTGCGTGTTGCTGCATGCCTAGCCTAGCTGCTGCACGGCATATGCTCGATGCGCCTGCCACTTTGTATTTTGCGCGCATGCGACTCACGCGTCGAAGACACGCATCACGTGATGACCATTCTTTGGTCCAGACGCAAAGGAAACCCCACCCGGAGCCTTGAATCTGTAAATCTTGAATCACGACTATCACGAATACTCGCTGACCCTTGACTCTTGACTTTGGGATTCAAGCTTTGAGGACTGATTGGTAGTCGTAAAACCCATTCACTTACGCCTCTACCTTCGATCTTTCACGAAAGCCGCAAAGATGTGAGTCTGAGAGCAATCTTTTGCGCCCAAGGCACAGCCCATTCCCAATCAGTCTGATCCTGTGACAGTCGGGCGCCTTGGTCGGTATCGAGCATCGCTAAGATGAAGAGGAGACCTAGTCCCACGTGTGCAGCTCCGCACCTGCTGTGCGACCCGACAAACGGCTCTCGAAGCGCCGCGACGGCTGAAGGGGCACCAGTCCACAGCGCATGATGATGGATGTAGCCCAACCCATTGCGAGACGGGATGCTCTTCTAAGGCCGATGCACTAATGGCTCCGAGGAGCTTGTCGCAACAATCTCATCGGACTTGTCGAAGCCATTCGCATCGTCCGAGAAGGGAAGTGATGCCATTCAAGAAGGAGCTAGTATATTGAGCGTCTTGCTCCATTCAATGACTCTGTCATGAGCTTTCACAGCTTCAGGCTTGAAGCCCACCACTTGCAGGCCTTCCAAGGATGTTGCGCGAGAGATGGCCACGTATGCTTGGCCTGTCAAGCAATATCAGACAACGAAGCATAAGCTGCTGGCAAGGGGCATCGAGGCCGAGAGGCGCACCGCAAAAGCATGTACTTGTCGGACTCACCCTTCTCAAACGTCTTTGTCAGGTCTACCTTGCAGCATGAAATAGTCTGACCTTGACTGATTCAAGGCAAGAGAAAGAAGTCAGAAGCTGTGCAGGTAGTATCCCGTCTTAGACGATGTGCCACTCACGCTTTATGTATTGACACTGCGCACGACGAAATCGAGGACAAAGTCAGTCAGCAAACGTCCTGTCGCCCACCCGCAGCCATCCTTTTCATACTTACTGGCCCAGGCAAGTATCAGAGGCTGCAAGAGGTGTACGATTGTTTGATCATACCAGCATTAGCATGGCTTGCTCAGATAGGGTGACATACACGGTCCAACTCACCACTTGCGTCCTCGATGCGAGCACGGTACCCATCGAATCCTCGTTCTTCCAAGTCTCTGGTATGACCAATTCTGCCCGCACGCCGCCTGGCACAACAAAGTTGACGAGTGGAAATTGTTGACCCGGAGCTGGAGTCTTGACGGGAGAAGTGGACCTGGACCGATCACCAGCGACCGATCCGGCAGCACCTGGCTTGATGGCACCCTTGAACTCCGTCGATTCCGCAATCTCGTCCTTCACAAGGTCCACGCTCCCGTCCTTCTTGGTCTTGGTTAAATCCTGTCCTGCAGAAATACGCGATTTGTATTCGCTCACTAAGAAGAAAATCATCGAGTGCATGAGCAGCCGCACTTGCTAAGGTCAGGTCAGCGTCAGTGCAAAGCGGGCCACTCACAGTCCATGAATCCGGTGATCTTGCCTATCGAACCATTGACTAGTACATCGTCGGTATTCTTGATCAGCATGACCTGCGCATTGACTTTGAGGTAGACTACCTGAGGAGCAAGGAAGCTATCCAAGATTCGCGCCCGCTCTGTTTCAGGTAAAGAGCCTCCATCCAGAGCTCTAAAAGCTTTGGACGGTTGTCGCAGGGCGTCCAAACGACCAGTGTTGGCTCGCTCGACTTCGTGGCGCATGGGAAAGAGGTCGGTGGGCGTGATACCTACTTGAGCCTGCGGCCTCCTATCAAGCTGCCTGAATCGCTTGATCGTATCCTCCGACATGCGACCGAATCTCATCTCATTGAGCATTTGGATGAAGGCTACGCGCGAACGGGTCAGCCGCGTGTGTGACGGCTGAGAATGGAAAGAGCAGAAGCGTCAACTCGATAGACTCACTCTCATCCTTTTGCCTGAACACTTGTGTCAGATTGACCTTGTGCGTGATGGCTTCGTCCCATTTTTGGGCCTCGAACGCAAAACGCGTCGCTTCGCCTTTCTTCGCGACGGGCGGCAGCTGGAAGAAGTCGCCAGTGACGACGATCTGGATGCCACCGAAGCTCCTTGGCGATTTGCGCATCGCTCTCGCTACCTCTTCCAACTTGTCAAATAATGCAGGATCGATCATGGACACTGTAGAGGTGGAAATGCTCGGCTCAGCCGACGATGCTTCCTGGAGCATGTCCGTGGACCGCGCTAATTCACCTTCGTCGATGATGAGAACCTTTGTCCTTAGCCATCGTCCTGCTGCCTTCCTGTTTCGCTTGATTTTCGTCACGAGGACAGGTGTGGGATCCGTCCCTAGTCCGATTCCGGCAAAGCTGTGCAAGGTGACACCACCGATGTTGCAAGCAGCAATACCTGTCGAGGCCGTCACGGCTATACAATCCTGCTGTTGCTTGGCTGCAAATTTCCGCCTGAGCCCCGCAATGATTTCTCTGAGCAAGACCGACTTTCCAGTACCTGTTCAAAAGGATTTATCTCCTCAGCGCTCTCTGCATTCCACATATTGAAAGCTAGCTCGGATACTCACCTGCGCTACCCGTGAAGAATACAGACTTTCCCTCATCCACCACCAATTGATAGATCATCTGCTGCTCCTTGCTCAAGAATACCTTGCTAAGCTTTGGTTTCTTTTCCCGCACCCCAGACGCGTCCGAGCTAGTAGATCCACTACGATGAAGCGGATTCATCCCCGCCGATTTCCTATCCTCTCTCAATTGAGCGGCCGATTTGTTAAAGATGGAAGGGATAAAGCGACTGGAGGATGCTTCGTCTTGCTGCGACGCGTTGCTCTCGATGGCAGAATCTCGCTTCGCATCATTGCTGGGCTTGCGAGGCGCCCCAAATTTGATCTCGCCTTTGCGTCTCTTGGGTCCCTTCGAGGCGGCCTCAGGACGCTCCTCTTGCCCAGCTGAGCAACAGTGGGAGACACGGACATGGGGCATATATACGCTCTGTACAGCTTTAGCACGTGCAGAAGCGACGCTTTGCGTGACTTCTACTCACCATCCATCCGATTTGTCAAATCCTTGGCTACTTTGTCCAGAGTGCGCTGATTAAGAATGGGAGAAGGGGTTGGGGACCACTCGATAGGTACTCCAGAGCTCGCAGCAGCAGGTTTGATCTCCGAAGAAGGTAACAACCCCAAAGGGTCACCAGATTTCTGTCTTGGCGTGTTGGTCTTGGCGGATTGGGAGCCTGAGGCGATCGGTTGCAGGTTCGGGTTGGAGGTCGATGCCTGCTGACTCGTGCGCAGGAACACGACTTCCGATTCTCCTAGATCTTCTGCGTTGCCGGACCAGCTTCGCTTCATGGTTCGTAGTCCACTCATGCTGTTGTGCCGCTCGAACCTCTTGAGATGCGCTGCTGGCGACGTCTCTGATAGAAATTGAGTGCTGAGTAAAGGTGAGTCTGAGCGCTCAGAGGGGCAGTCATTTGTTAGTGCCGCAAGGGGCACACCAGTCACAATTTGAGAGAGTCTTGAGTGTTTGTTGGTGTCAAAAGAGATTGGCACTCGTGAGTGCATGGGACGGATGTATGCGTGCGCGAGCACGCGTCGCGCGCGCGCAAAGGCGCGTTTCTGGCGCACTCAAAATTCAATTCAACTCAACTGCTGCGAATGCTTGATGAGCCTCTCGGCGGCCGCGAGGTTGCATGCGTGCATGCATGGCTCCGCCTCACAATCGTGAATTCACTCACTCACCTCCAGTCTTGAGTCCGAGTTAGTCGCGAGTCTTGGATACGGCACCTCTTCTGAAGGGCAACGATCCACTCGCCCGGGGAAGTCGGCATTCCTTACCATTCTTTCCTCTGCATGGCGCTCATGAAGATAGCGTCCGTCTCAGTCGTCGTCAACGTTTGAGCGTCGAAAAACTTTCACAGCGACCCTGCACGCGAAGGAAGATGTCCTACTCTTCCAGATCCGATCCCTATGGTCGCCCTGAACGATCATCGAGGGATGACAGGCGGGATTATCGGGCGCGCGAGCGAGAGCCTCTGCCTGCCTCGTCGCACAGAGCGGGCTATCGCGATTATGACGATCCATCCTACAGCTCTCGAGACAAGGATTACGGAGGTCGAAGTGGAAGAGAGTACGAGCGGGACGATTACAGAGACAGAGGGAGGGACGAGAGGTACGCTGGCGGGGAGAGGTATTCCAGCAGGAGGGAAGAAGAGAGAGGATATGGTAGCAGCAGAAGAGAAGACGAGAGGCATGCGTCTGCTAGAGATGCTCGTCACGGCAAAGATGAAAGAAGCGATCGGAGGAGTAGGAGCCCGGTATCCAGGTCCGGTGCAAGACGCGCTGATCGCGAGTACGATCGGGAATCAGATCGGGATCGCAATGCTGGTGGAGCACACCGAGAAAGGCGGGAGGAAGAGCTGGATCGCAAGCATGAAGGCACCTCGAGGTCGGGCAAGGGGAAGAGAAGCAGCGCAACTGGGTATGTGGATGGTGGCGCAGAGCAGAATGCGGGGCAGGTTGAAGTGGGAGAGGATGAGCAGGCCATGATGGCTGCCATGGTGAGTCGCGAGGGAGCTTGGCAGGCTGTAGATCCTATGTCGTCAAGGCGTGCTGTCTGCGCTGACACGAGCTTGTTGGGGACTCTGCCGCAGGGCTTCGGCAACTTTGGTTCAACAAAGGTGCGTTGTGAAGACATGCATCCGAGCGTGCGCTTCTTTACGCTTGGCTCGATGCCCTCATTGACTTCTCTGCTCCCGTCACCGCAGGGCAAGCATGTAGCTGGTAATGCGGAAGGAGCGGCAAATGTGCGAAAGGAGAGGAGTTGGAGGCAGTACATGAACAGGCAAGGAGGTGAGCAACACCCGTCAAGCTCACTTGCTCTTCCCACACGCAAGCAATGCTGACGTCCACACGCCTCTCGCCCACCCTTTCAGGCTTCAATCGACCGCTCGACAAGATATGAGGAGGACCTCTTTCGCTGCAACATCCTCTGTCGTGTGCGATGCCATGTCCATCAACGCGTTGGACAGACAATGTAGAGCCCATCTGCGAGCGCTTGCAGCAGCACATCGACTCGAGTCTACTCAGGGCAATCTAATGCAATGACATGACTCAATGACCATTCGAATCGCCTCAGCTCTTCACTTTTCGTCTACACGGTTCATCAAGTGACTGGCGATGCTCAGAGGATTTACCAGTGCGAGTCCCATGTCTTCAATTTTGGTGAATCTGAAACTTGAACCGCGAATGGTGAAGTCAGCTAGGTTGGATTGAGGGCGCGCTGCTATGGGCCAGCATCGCGTGCACGTGATACTACGCGTTCTGAATTGTGTGCGCGTGAGTATCATCAGATTCATTTGATTGATTTGGGGGCCTATCGTACATCTGGGCCTCGACGAGTCGTCGGGGCCGGGTGGATGCATGCGAATAAGGATCGATAGAGTCAGCCTTGCGCTACAGCCTCGAGTCTTGAGTCAGAGTCCTATCATATGAGTGTGAGTGGATGATGCGGTACTCCGTTGCTCACAATCACAATCACGTGGAATGTGTCTGCTGTGCTTCATCGAGCCGCGGCGGATGTAGGAATGCTGAATGCCGTGCGTTGAATCCTCTTTTGATCTGTGCGTGGCGGTGTTGCGTTGCAGGTGAGGGGATTGTGGCGCGTTGCTGTTCCAACGCGCACAAGGCCGATCCGCATCTCCTCCGTCCTCTCCACATGCAACAGCAAGCTGCGGACAACTTGAAGCGCAGCGAAATCGATCACTGCATTCATCGCACGCCGTTCCCTACAAGACCTGGCATCCCTCTCTGTGTCGATCTTGGCGTAGTCGCAACGCCAAGGCTTGCATCGTTGAAGGTGATCGACAGCTCCATCGGTGAGCCATCTGGGAGCGATCGAGTGGACGACGAGACAGTGGCAGTGCATGCATGTACGCTTCCTCGCCCAGACTGTCTGACCTTGTGCAGAACTCCTGTCAGGTTCTGCAGAAGACACTCCCTTCTCCCCCTATGCTACGCTGATGGCGGCGATGAGCGTTCCGCCGCCCCTAGACGAAGATGCCAAGCTTCATTTCTGATCTGGCGAGAGCCCTGCGAAAGACGCGTATTGATGGAGAGAGGGACCGACCTGGTGCTCGGCCAGTCGAGGAAAGTGAGATTCGTCCGCCAAAAGTGCCCCCAAAAGCGGCATCACACGGTGGATCAGAATGGCCGGCTCCGATGCCTGGCGTCCAGTCTCGACCTCGGCCGGTGCATGCGGGTGTAGGCTGTAGCGCCGATCAGGAGACACATCCGCTGCCTAGACCACCCCTGCTGCTTGATCAGCGCATCTCGGAGCATTCGATACCTTCGACATCTTCGAGTATGCACATCCGCTTTCCGCAGCCCACTCCTTATAGCACAGCAACGCATCAATCCCAGTTGCCCGATTTCTCACCCGCTGCCGGAGTCAGTCTGAATGGACACGCTGCGTACAACTCGCCCATCCTGGGCACTGCGCATGGTAGGCTGGCATTTCCCAATCCATGGGATGGTGTCGATGCCTCCAACAGTCAGCCAGATCGTAACATCAATGCGCCACACCCACCTGTGCTCCATCCAGCCGGGCCTCATCCTATTCCGCAATCCGACTTTCTACAGCCAGGTCTCGCCGGTCCGAGCTCGGGCAAGACTTCATTGTCAAATCCTGACCGCAATGAAAAGGCTGCCTGCCCTTCCAGCGCGAACAAGGACGCTGCGCCTGTCCTCAAGGGCTTTCCTGGACAATGTGCAGGTATTCGCAAGGATGGTCAGAGATGCACCAGGAGAGTGGGCCAAGCTCGAACGTCGTTGGTTGGGACTGCCAAGCCGCCCTCCAAGCAGCCTAGCGGCCGAACGAGTGCCAGCAGGTCGAGAACACAGAGCGCGTCGCCTGTCAAGCGGACCGGAGATGAACCCGATGCGAAGACGGGAAGGCAAGATGCGCCCATCGTCATTTCGGATTCTGAAACCGAAATGGACACTTTGCCGAGCTGTGAGCTACAGCGCACGAAGCAGGATGTAGAAAGAGATACGTATCGAGCAGAATTCTGTCATCAGCACGTCAAGGAGATCAACAAGGCTACTGGGATACACCTCTTCGTTCCAGACCCTTTTTGCACGTCGGCATCTCGAACAACTTTCATTCCCTTTTCGCTTTACATTCCAGAGGTGCATCCGTCGTCAATATCCGCATCGGCATCCTCTGCGAACTTCAAAAGTCACGCTTCGACATCGGCCAAGATCAGAGCGATCATGGGAGGACCAATGTCCGCTTCGGACATGAAGGAGAGGGGTTACGTGTACATCTATTCCCTCAGAGATAGAGACACGCGGGACAAGTATTGCTTCAAAGTTGGCAGAGCGGCGAGAGTGTTTGAAAGGATCGGTCAGTGGAGAGAGCAATGCGGAAGCAAGGATCCAGGTGAGCAGCTACGTGTTGGGCGAAACGAAGCATCGAAGCGCGGGATTTCCGGAGCTGATAGCGACACGCCATTGTCTGACTCATCCATTCACAACTTCGCCCATAAATCTTCTTTGCTCAGTCTTGAGAGCGTTTTTCCCGAGCAACGCATCTCAAGGCGTCATTTCTGGCGCTTCAGCACCAACGCAACAAGGCATTCATGGCAGCCACATGGTGCGTAAAAGCTTTGCCTCGCAGCAAACGAGTATCTCGAAGGGAAGTATTCAAGAGCTGACAGAGGAACGCTCCACGCACAACATATCTATGGCAGTGGGAACATCTCGTACACCTCTCGCTCTTGCAGCTGGACGGCTGCACAAAGCTATCAGAGTCGTGCAAAGATTGCGGAACGAAGCATCGAGAAATCTTTATGGTTCCCAAGAAATGTCTTGTGGATTCGTGCGATGCGTTGAGAGGAGGCGCGAACAGAGCTGGAGCGGTACTTGACGGCTTTGAGAAGGTCTGTACTCTTGTGGAGAGGTGGAGAGGATTTGTTGAGAAGGTGCGCATGGCTCAGGCTGGCGATGATGCGTAGATCGCTGGTCTTATCTGGAAAGAAATCGTTCCCTTCATGTATCATAGATGTTGCCCTGGCGCACGCCCTAAAAATCCAGCGAAGCGTGCATCCCTTTCACGTCACCATCTGTCTAATCTTTGTTTATCAACGTTGGCGTGTTTGTAATACTTGCGTCGTATCATCAATGGCTCTATATTACAACATCTGGTGCGTCAAAGGGACGAGATGTTCCTGGTTGAAGTCTTCAGGCTCAGACTGCTCCTTCCTCCTCCTCGCCTTCTTCTACGCTCGTTGCTCTGGTCGACGCAGCCAACGGCGTAGAGGTCCCACCTCTTCGTCGCTTCCGTGCATCATCGACCACAGCAGAGGTAGTGCCTGCTCTCCTCGCGCTACGACTTTCCCCACTCTCCGCATTGGCTCTCTTCCTCTCGCCAGACGCCGAAGACGACGAAGCTGGACGTGCTGGAGTGAATGAAGTGGCAGCCGGGTTCAAGCTTCTCTTACTACCCAAAACAGCACCCGCTTTGGAATTTGTCGGTCCGCTCGAGGGATCTTCAGGCCCTTCGCCCGCGTCAGAAGCTGCACTGCTCTCCGAATCGGATTCAATCTCTTCCTCATCCGAGCCCAACGCTCCACTCGTCTTGACGCCTCGTAAAGACTCGCCAAGCGAGTTCATCTGCGAGACGATATTCTCGAATTGATCCTTGGACGATTTAGACAGCGTGGACAGTCGTTCGTTGCGCTTCTCCAGCGTTACGATCTGAGCGCGAAGACTGGCGAGCGATCTGAGATTGTCCGGAAGGTCAGCGTATTTCAGAAAGTCCGAGCTTCAGCCTGCTGATGTTTCGGCTGATGTTCCTGTCTGCTCACTCTGCATAGCCTTTTCGACTGTCCATCTTGCCCATACGCTCGACCACTTGATCGTACAACAACTTGTTGCCCCTCTCCCTTCTAGCCTCTTCCAATTCCCTCTTCAGCTCCTCAATCCTCTTCGTATCAGCTTCATGCTCCTCCTCTGCAAGTCAAGCGCCCCGCTAGAGCTCTGTCAGCTTATCATCACAGCCGATAAGAGCTTGCATCGTCTCTCCCTCGGGCCTCTTGACCCATCTCTTCAAAGCTCACGGATTTGGTGCGCCTCTTCCTCGTAACTTTCGACTTCCGCCGTGCATGTATTCCTCGCAACCTTCGATGATCTGATCAGACTGGCAACGTACGCGGCAAGATCGGTCTTGAGCGCTATTAATTGCGTGGCTCTAATCGTTGAGAATAGCGAACAGGTGTGGCACAATGTCAGCAAGCAGCCGTGGCGACTAGCATGACGTACCTAGACCATGGCTGCATCATAGCAGTTTGGCCGCACGAGCACCACTCACCGTAGCTCGACATCCTCGGTCGCAGCTTCTTCACTGACATCCGCCATCGTCGTATCTTCGATCGAGACGCTACTCGAGGCGCCCTCGTTGGAAGGCAGAGGAGCAGCAACGGAAGTCAAGCGCTTCATCAGGCTTCGAAGGGCCCTTTCCGGTACGGCCAGCCTAGAGCGAAGAACCGCATCTTGCTCGGCTTGCGTGAGCTGAACAGCCATGCCGAAAGGTTGTAGAGGAGAGGCAGCCGCGGTGTCTATGATCTGCCCTGCTCATACGAGTACGAGCGCAACAAAAGTTCTCTCCAAATTTCGCCTTCGCCAGACGAATCCGAGGTAACGAATCCGAGGCTGGTACTTGTTGCTGTGGCGCGGAATGTATTTGGCTCCTACAAGATTTGAGAGATGTCAATTTTCGACGTTGATGGGCCTCAGCTTTGGAGCGCTATTGTGATAGTCACGAGTAAGGTCTTAAAGGAGTGCCAAGATGGATGGAGACTCTTGACTGATGCGTCCGCTACACGGAAGAGCAAGAGGCGTTGTTCACCATCGCACGTCCGAGCGATCACGTGATCGACAGCTACACATGCCGAAACCATCAGGCTTCTCAAGTCAAACAAGTCAGAGCAGACTCTTGACTCAAGAGTGCGAGTCCAGACCACAAGAATCAAGACTTTGAACTTTGAACTTGTGACTCTCTTCTGACCCAAATCGGTGATCATCGACCGCGCAGGTCACGTCAAAGCCATGCATTTGCTGTGTTTCGTGCATACTTCCGTCACAGTATCCAGAATGTAGTCCGAGTCTTGCTCTCGGCGGCAATAATCTGACAGATCGAGCTCCTGCAGCTGTCAAATGGCGAGACGGACGTGGTTCTACCTTCTTTCCTAACTCTGACTGTCGATCGCTGTGTGGTGGATTGCGTAATTGAGCGCAGAGAAGGTGCGAGCCACAGACTCAGGCAAGTTATACCGCGACTTCTCTCTTGCGACCATTAAAATTCAACGAAAATTGGGCCTCTCGATCAAGACGGATATCCCTCCTGGCATGATCTTGACAGTCAACGAAAGCTAGACTTGGGGATGAAAGGAGCGCGATTGCTATTTGCGCTGCTTCTCGGTGTCAGCAGGTGACCGCTTGCATTTGAAGGACGATGGGGTGTGGATGGCGTGCTACGGCCAACGGCCTCTCTTTCCGCCGAGGCGAAGGTCCCGGCAGAGATGTCACCAGATAGCGGAGACGGTCGAGAGATTAATGCTCGCGCTGAATGCTCCTCTAGATGGTTCCTTCGCAAGTGGCGAGGTGTGCCGTGATGCGCTGGAGTGGAAGAACCGGCAGCTGCAGAGAAGTAACACCGTAGCGTACAACACATGAGCCACCTCTGCGCATCGCCTTACATCTGTTCTTCAGCGGCACCTACCCGCTAGCGCGATGTTCGCTTGGTACTGAGAGTCACGAGATGAGTCTTGTCCAAATTGCTCAGCAAATTCTTTTCGTGAAAAGCGAGGTGGTCCCATCAGCAGAGTGCTCGAGTTCGCGCCTTGGAAGAGCGCGGGGGCCTGACTCGCGACAGTCCCGCTAGGGGGCCTCGACGAAGACGACGTGTGCGCGAATCGGCTGCTGGTTGGTACAGCGGTTTCAGCAAGATGACGGGTCACCTGCAATGACCACGCCTTACCGTAGCTTCGCGGCGCCTGATTCGGATTGCTGAGCAGGCGGTTGCGGCGTAAGCGTCTGGAGGTGCTGGCTCACTGATTGGGGGCTTGACGCGAACGATGGCCCAGCCTGAGTTGCTGATATCTTGGGTGGTGGCGAAGATGATCTGGATACGTCTTTGTGAGCAGTGACCACCAATTGCGCTTTCGTCGGCGAGTCACATCAGCTCACCTGCGACGTTTTGAGGAGGGCGTTTGGAAGGCGAAGCTGTTCGGTGTCATCGGTGACATCGTGTGGGCGGTCGGCTGGGCTGGCTCCTCGATCCTATCGGCTTGGGCCTCAAAATGACGGCCGTGTTGTTGTAGCAGAGCTCGTAGCTCAGCCACATCATACTCCAGCTCCTCGATACGTCTGCGATACCGAAGAAATTTGAATGCGAGGCTCGGGATGCATATGCCAGGCAGACTGACCGCTTTCGCTCGCGCGAGATTTCTAATTCCGGCTTCACTCTTTCGAGCACTTGACGTTGCGCGAGTACCTTCTTGCGCAAGTAACTGAGCGCGATGCTGAGAAACTTAGTGCGGCGTTCTGACGCATAGAGAGCAGCGCGACTTCTCACGAACTCGATCAGCGACCCCATGTGCGTAGCTTGAAAGAGGTGGACCTCTGCCACCTCTTCAAGAATGGTGGAAACTTGCCGAAAGTATGGCGCAACAGCCGGTGGTAGCTGCATTCATTGTGTATTTAGTCCAATCTTTTGTAGTGGTCAGATGGCGACCCAGACCCCGGGTCGACGAGCACTCACGTTGGTGTCGGTGAGCAGCGAAATGCTGATGCGCGACGTTTGGCACAATGCGCATGTATGCGTCCGTTCGTGTGGCTGCACAGGGGCTGTATGGTTCGACTAGAAGGTCAGTGAGCACAGCAGCGAGCGACATGGCCCCGCTCAGCCTGTGTCTGGTAAGTCGACGCACTACCGTTAGGAAATTGGCACTTGCCGCAAATGATATGAGCGCACTGACGAAACGGAGTGAGCAGCACATCGATGGTCCGCAAGAGGACATGGACGTCAGCGCAGATGTGAGCCACTGCTTGGCAGACATCGAATCCTCGCACTTGGGTGAGCCAGAAAGGTTCTTTCGACAGGAGCGGCTCCGTAGGCGCGGTGATGGACACAGCAGTGTTCAAACGAGACGATGCAGGCCTGTTGGTGGCACCTTGCGTGGGCACAGAATGTGACCCTTGCTGGCTTGGTTGCACATGAGCGTCTACAGCTTCGTCTCTTGGTCGCATGCATCGGCCACAGTGGATGTGGCGTTGGAAGATGGCAGCTGAAGGTAACTGAGTGCTGCGCGAAGTTGAGGACGCCATGTTGCAGTGCTCTCTCTGTGGTACTCGGATGCGCGAGAAGCTGGCCGGACACGAGTCAAGATGCTCGCGAGAGGGTTGCGTCAAGGGCTCAAAACAGCAACAGGTCGGATCCCTGATGCCTCCGCTTTCGAACGGACGACGTGAACTTGGGGCTCAAGGGCTGGTTCGCATCACTGATCAAGGAGCAGTGGTCGCTGGTATTGTCTTATGGGCACGCATAGCTTGACTGACGGCCTTGGTACTCCTCATTTGAGGCTTCACAAAGGACCGATAAACGTTTGCCATGATGCGTGATGAGATTCATGACCCTCAATCTTGAATGTGAATCACCAATGTGAAATCAGAATAGAGCATCGCTGAGCGCATCGAAACTCTCACGCGGCAAGGCACTCACCACATCATGCAGCACCGACCCGCGGTGCCAAAGTCGCGTCTGGCTTGAGACGGCTCGCACGCCTTGCTGCATGCTGCAGGCGGTCGGCTCGAGTATGACCACGTGGCGTCTTTGCTTTCGCACGGGTCTCGAATTTTGCAGGGCATGTTAGGCGCCAAAGGCGTGCGCGAGCCGCAGCGCGGTTGCGCTGAGGGCCAGCCAGGCTGTGCCCACGAACTTCCGCGCATCTATCATCTGACGCTCACCTTTCCACCATCCATCTCGACATCAAGATTTCAAGATGTACGTATAATGCCCGTTGGACATACGTCTACCTGACAAGATCTCGCTCACGGTATACTGACCATGTCTCGTCTCTTTTTCCTTCGGCCTTGCGCTCTCTTTAACCCCGACCAACGATGATCATCCCATGGTCTTGCGATGCGCTACGACTCCCACCTTTCACGCTGCGCACAATGGTCTCCTATGCTGCTGGGACGCGTTCACTCATGGTGGGAATGCTTGGAACATCCTGGCTTTTTTGATCTCGATGCGGTGTGAATAGGCCGTCCAGACTCAGCAAGAACAGAAAGCTCCGTGGACACGTCTCCGGCGGTCACGGTCGTGTCGGTGAGTAATGCGTCATGTCTTTGAAGGAAATGCTGGGGTGACTGTCAGGTTAGATATTGGAAGACGGTCGTCTGCGACGGAGGAGCCGGAGAGAGAGACTCAGGGAAAGAGGCAGGTGGACTGCCAGCTGGGCTTAGGTGTTCAGTCATCGTTCTCGCGGGAGGGAAGCAACCCCCTTGCGAACTAGTGTGTGGGACGCTCGGCGACCGGAAAAGGAGTGCAAGATTCTCCATGGAGAAAGCTCGATTCAGTCTATCTCACACTTTCCTCGTGTCCGATATACAGGCAAGCACCGCAAGCATCCGGGAGGTCGTGGTCTTGCTGGTGGTCAACACCACCACCGAACCAACTTTGACAAGTACCACCCCGGTTACTTCGGAAAGGTTGGTATGCGTCACTTCCACTTGACCAGAAACAGCTACTACAGACCAGTGGTCAACCTGGACAAGCTCTGGACTCTCGTCCCTGCTGAGCAACGCAAGGGCTTGACCTCGAGCTCCACTGAAGTTCCCGTCATTGACACTCTGGCAGCTGGGTACGGCAAGGTCCTCGGCAAGGGCAGATTGCCTCAACTTCCCTTCATCGTCAAGGCACGATGGGTGTCAGAATTGGCAGAGAAGAAGATCAAGGAGGCTGGTGGTGTTGTCAAGGTGAGTACCCCGCTCTGTCGCCATGATCCGCTCCATTGCTGACACTTCTCCCTTTATCACCCTGAACAGCTCATCGCATAAACAGCAAACATGCGCTTCAGTTCACATCGTCATCATGGTTTCAACTAACAAAATCCTTCGTTCTGTACATCTAGCCTGGCCATCGAGTGGCACCGATGTCTCACATCCTTTGTCGCCGTGGGAGGCTGTTCAGCGCAGATTCGCTGCAAGACGCAGCATTCCGCTCCGCACACATTCATCTCGCAATATGACATGACATGCCAACTCATACCTTGCCTACGGTCATCCTTCGGGCTCGTGAGTCGGCGGCCGACCGCCCAAGCAAAGGCATCTACGTGGCGACAGCGGCAGAGCAGAGGACTTCAGGGCCTGAGGATGAAACTGCCCGCGGGCAGCTTGCGTCGCACTCGATTTCTTTCACCCTGTTGTAAAAGCAGACCTGGTTACTGCAGCATAGCCTAGATGTTGGCTAGACTCTCGTGCATAGCTGAAGTCGGCTCCTCAGGGTGATGACTTGGGCTGTCTATGAGCGTGCTGATTTGTCAGGGAAGCCTGAGTTCACCTTCGAGGAAAGAGCGCTGCTTTCCGCGGACAAAGATCGCGCGCATTGAAGCCCTGGGGAGTCGTAAGTCATCCTCCTTGTTGCACACATGCCGTCAAATCCACAGCGTTCCCCACTGACCATTGAGAAGCCAGCTGACTTTGGACTTGAGGATGTGTGCCTGTACCGGTCCTCGAGTTTACATGCCCGGTTGCCGTCTGCCAGCGCTCATCGGGAGCAATCACGAAGCTTGATCCTGCGTCGTGCAAGCCGGCATGGTCAACGTGGCCAAAGCTGCTCCAAATGCAGATCACGTGCATGCATCAACCCCGCATTTTGAGCTCCTCCCTTTGCCTTCTGTTGACGTCCATGCTCGCAAGACGGCTCTGGGCACTCTGACTTCTAATAATCACGTCTCGCCTATCGGCCCTGACGTTTCAATTGCAGTACTCAAATCGCCTCTTCTTCTTTCAGCGTCTTTGAGGGGCCGCTGCTTAGACCTTTCGCCAAAAAGCCTTTGCAGCATCAGACGAAGCGTAAGCTCACCCAGCTCGCTCCCGCACGCCAGTCACTTCCAGCCGGGTGCTTCGAAGCTTGATCCACCATGTCACTTGCATCCAATCACAGACAGCGGATATCGACTTGGCGGACTCGATCTGCATCTCTGCCCTTGGCTTTGATCTGCATCGTCGCAGCGCTGAGCTGTATCTTGAAGGCTCGAGCACAGGGCATCGACTCGCAGTATCCGAGCAGGTCGGCAATATTGTCACAGTCGGACCATAGCACCTCGAAGGGAGTCCACAAACATGAAAGAAGAAAAATGGCTGGGTGAGTAGCGAAAGGCAGAGCGCTTGAGCTGGCGCTACAGCGTCCGATAGAAAGTTGCCCAACTTCGTCTGGAAGTTGGCAGAGAGTCGCTTTTGCCCCTGCTCACTCTCCACATGCTTGCTTTCCCTGTCGCCGTCCATTTCACCGCACCAGCCGAACCGTTCTGGGCTACACATCACCCTGGAACCCTCAAGGTGCTGAGCTGGTAGAGGAGTATAGGGGAAAATTTGACGTCGTAGTACCTTGCTGGCACACGGTCGACATTGTTCGAGCGCAGAAGGGTGGTGAAGCATTCTACGAAGTGCGAGGGGAGATGACGGAGAAGGACAGGCAGTGGAAAGATCGACTGCAGGTGGCAATCCGAGTAGGAGATCTGCCTGGCCGCAACACGTCGGATACGATACTCTCCTCAGCCGAGCAGGATACTCGACTGCCACCCGTCAAGGTGCTGCCTCGCTTCGCACTCGACCGATGGACACCAGAGGACTTGGCAGAGATGCTGACAAAGGAAGAGCACCTCGAAGCCTTTTCGAGCGCTGTCATGACGGTCATCGAAGAAGCCGGATATGATGGCTTGGTCATTGAGAGCAACGCCGTTTGGGCTATGAAGGGCTTGGTGGAGCATTTGGCAGCCCTTCTGCGAGCCAATGACAGACAAATTGGCGTGGTGCTTCCTCCACTCCGGACGGGTCACGTTGATGCGGAAGTGGAAAAGACGAATCGGGTGGTGCTGCACTCTATCAAAACACTTGGCCCTATTGCCGATTTTTTGCACATCATGACCTACGACTACACTGGCATGAATGGCCAGGCTTTTGAGGATGTCTATGATACTAGCAGCCTTCCAGAAGGAAGTCCCCTTGCGCAAGATGGCGTCAGGACGCCTGGTCCCAACACACCAATCAGCTGGCTTGAAGGTAACATTGAGATGCTGAGCGGAAGTCTGGAGACGCCAGGCGCTCAGAACATCTTTCAGACCAACGACATGGATCATACAGAGTTTGTCAGCCAGCACGGCATTGCGGACAAGCTTCTCTTCGGGGTCGCTCTCTACGGTGAGTCATACGCATTAGCCAGACGGTACACTGCAGTAGTATCATCCACTGAGGTCTGGTCTGCGCGTCTTGATCTGCGACACAGGCTACTCGTATCCAGTAGGTTGGTTCGAGACCAAATCAGCCTCCAAGCATGGCGTGCCGCGCGTTCCGCCACCTTCTCCCCTGGTGTCCAAGGACAATTCTACCTCTGCGCAAGAAGCTGCTCGGGCAAAAGCGGATAAGAAGGACGAGGAGCTCGCACACCGGGCAGTGCTGCGGTTTGCGGGAGATGCTTTCACCCAACGAGACCTTGTAGGTCGTCTGAAGGTACACAAAGCTCTGATCAGACTGGACGAAAAGTCGCAAGAACAATTCTTGGATTATGTCGCAGTCTTACCGCCTTCTCAACAGCCCGATCCGAAGGAACTTCCAGAGGGCTACAACAAGGGTCAACCTATGGCTTCTTACTACAGAGCTTACTTTCCAAGTGCCCACACCATTTCCAAACGACTCAGCACTGTTGCAGAGCTGTCCCCCGCCGCTGGCGTCGCGTTCTGGGACGTCGGCCAAGCGGGAAGGTGGCTGTTGGAGGCGATCTAACTTGACACGATTCAGCGCGTAGCCTTGTATCGCCCGGCAAGATAGTAATCGAATATTTACTTGTTGTCGCCGCATTCGAGGACTGCGCAAGACTACTGATGAGGGCTGTGTGCGATGTTGGAGCGACGGCCATCGTCGATGTCGTTCAGATTGGCCCAATGCTTCTCTTGACGCTGCTTTTGCGACTCTGGGCCAGACACGTGCTCCATCGTTCAAGATTGCATTCTTGATTCAAACTTCGGCCATCTGTGCGCCTGATCTGTAGAAAGCTGAGGCCGAAGAGACCTGGCTAGCCCAGAGCGTTCACAAGCGCACAACGCGAGCGAATACACGCGCACATCATTTGATTGGCACTTCTTCCTGCAAAGCTCGATTTGAGACAGTCAAAATCCAAGAACGTGAATCAGAATCAAGAATGGTCTCATGCAGCCTGGCTCTGTGGCTCGTCTTTGCCTCTTGCAGGCAAGCACAGGATGAGTGCCGAGATAATGCAGGCTCAAGTATTATTAGCGTCGTTGCTCGATTTGTAGCGTTCACTTGCTTGTCCAGGGCGAATTCTCGTCAGGAGCACAACAGATCGATGGAATGGACGTGCTCTGTCTGACCTTCTGCTGGCGTTGCCTCGCGCACTAGCTAACCTCGCAGCGGTACGGCGATATATTGGCTGCGACAGGACTTGATTCTGGCCCACTGCTCAATCACCGTTTAGGGAACCTCACTCGCTTCTTCTGATGAGTATTCACCGGCCCGCGATCTCGAGCATATGCAAGACTCAAACCGATCACGATCGAGACGCACAAGACTCGACTCTATTCATCGTATAGCTAGCAAATCCACAGTCCTACTCACGAGTCAGGCGCACTTGTGACGGCAGTCCATCATCAACACACCTCGTCTGATGAGTCTGAAGAGGCGTGAATGAATGGGAGCTGCGCATGCATCGTCGCGAGCCGCCTTCGCAAGGATCAGCAGAGCAACAAGACCCTGTGATGGAAGCACTTAACGCGCGCTGACATGGTGGCTCGTCAAGCCTCAAGGACCAATTTCCGCAAGCAGCACGCGGCTCATTCACGATCCGTGATTCGAAGTTGCAGGTCAGCTACTCGTGACCCTCTCAAATCCCTTTCGCTCAGTCACTGTGTACAGAAAAGCTAAAGTCCGAGTGCTAATCAACAGGAACTCATACCAAAAGCCGAAAGTTGAGCAGGAAATTTTGGTGTGAGAGCTGTTGTTGTGCAGATCATGGTGAAGCTCGGAGCGAAGTGACCTTAGCGGGGCTCACGACATGACCGAAAGCATTCACGATTTCGCAGCTGAGATAGGAAAGGGGGCCGGCACATCAGTCAAGAGTCAGCTTCGGCATGTGTCATGAGCGGACAAGGAGCTCCGCGCCTTCGTCCGCTCTTTGCCGCGTGCTGCATTTATATGTGTGCACGCGCGGATATTTATACTGTCTACATTTGGGAGAGCTAGGCCGATCCGTGCGTATTTGAATCAACGTGTATCTCGATCAAGTTCTCGATTCAAAATCAAGTTCAAATCAAACGTCACTCGTACGGACCAGGCCACGCGACGCTTCGCCACGCGTGAATGTCGAAGTTCCGGTGTCCGGTGGGGTTTGTAATTCCACCGCATGACACAAAGTCCCTCGACTTTGACTTTTGGCTGCACGAAAGCCTAATTTTGAAGCTTTCCCGGCATTTCAGCTCCAGCATGTGCATGCGCGCTTGCATGCAGCACCCCCCCAGCTCCAGCGCGGTTGCGAAAGCGGGCGATTCTGCATGCGAGACTCGCCCACTGCACGCTGTATGTGCATTCGCAGCCGCCTTACCGAGCCGCACCCGTGCACGCGCGACGAGATCCTGGTTTGAATCCGCGCGCGCGCGAGCTCTGCCAGTCTTATTGATCGAGTCGCGATAGCTTGTACGCTACACCGCAGGCAGCATGCATGCAGTCAGCACGAATTATATATAGCTTGACTGCGCTGATGAGGCGCTGCTCTGCTGATGCGACGCATGCTGATGAGGTGCATCCAGGCCCGCATCGTCGCGCTCTCTCTCTTATTGCCCGCCGCCGCGTCATGGCTTGCGCCGGCCGCGCCGCCACGACCGCCGCCTCGACTTTGCGCTCCTTTGGCAGGCGATGTCGAACCATTTTGGGTTGCGCCTTGATTACATGGTAAGTCACGCAGTGGTTCTCCGCGCCCTGCTTCAATCAGTGAATCAACCTCTTGGACCTCGCGCGTCACATCTATTCCTCCCCTCATCCTTGATACGTGCTACCGTCCAAGTATCCATTCTTGGCACTCAAAACTCTGGATCCGCTCGCTGCGGTTCACTTCGCATTCAGAGACGCGCATCGCACAGCACTCCGTCTCAGCGTACCGTTCCCTAAGGGGCCAAGGGGCAACTCTGCACCACAAATATCGACAAGAGCACCCTCATCTCAATCGGCATCTCGAGGCAGCCCACAATCAAGCGGTGTGACCGCCATGGGCCCTCGAGAGGCGGCTAAGACTTGCCAGTCGAGCGTGGCGTCCAGCTCTACTGGCCTCAACCGCCAGATTCGTAGAAGGCGGTCAAGGGAGGCGCCCAAGCATACACCACGTCTCGCGACAAGCTTGACCACATGCTTGGTAGCCTCTGTTCTGATCATCAATCCGACAGCGTTTCCGAGAGCAGCAGCAGCACCGACCCCGTCACCTGCACCGAATCTCGCCCAACAACCATTTCCCACTGCCGACAGCTATGCGCTCGGCACGTCATGGTCCGATCGAGGTGTGGATGCTGCACAACACTCCAACTTGCCACGCAGCTCTATCGATGAGACTTGGGAAAGAGGGAGAGCGGACAAGCACAATCAGGGCAGTAAACGAGCGCGGCCTCCGCGACAAGCTTCTCTGCACATGGAGGAATCACCGGCATGGTCAGAGACCTGGTCGATGCTACCAGATGAGCTCACGCCCCGCTTCTGCCATCAACGAGATGATAGGAAAAGCTCAGCATACGCGAGCCAATTGCGGAAGCGCGCGCACATCCGTGAGGAGGCATTTCAACCGCTTCCACGCACGCCTTCATCAGTGGCTCAGCTGCAGGCGCGAGCACCCTTTCCGACACCTCGGCCTTCCAAGACAATGCAACCGAGAGGCGCCTTGCTATCTACGTTGTCGAACGGACGCACTGTGGTGCCCTCAGCATGGACGTCTGGCCTGGCATCCTCGTGGCGACCGCAGGACAGGTCGGTGTGGTTCCAAAAGAAGGCCGTCATCATAGTGTCCATCTTTTTGGCGATCTTTATCGTGCTCATCATCGGTGCCGCGGTATTCTTGCGCGATAGAGCATCCGATGACGATGAGCTGGAGGAATACGCGGATGCCGACGATCTGGCTGTCGAGCGCATGCGCGAAGAACGGGAGATGCGTAATGCAGGGCGGGGGGCTGGTGGCGAGAAACCTGGCTGGAAACAGAAACGACAGGAGAAGAGAGACCGCAAGAGGCAAGAGAAAGAGCTCAGGAGTATTGGGAGCGCAAGCAAGGAGGCCAGCACCGGCAGCTCGACCGCGGTGAGCAGGAGGGTCGTTAGTCGATGGATTCGAGCACCCGCCAATCGCCTGCTGCGACGTGCGAGCGATGATGCGCCTTTGTCAGAGCCAAGAGCTATCAGAGAGGACGATGACGGAGGTCGACGCTCCATTGCAAGCCGACCGGGATCTGCTCACAGAAGAAACACTGCGCCTCGACTGGGAGACGGAAGGGGCGAGAGCGTAGAGGTCGTGTATGACGATGATGCTGCGGGCGCAGATCACGAACGCCCAGGACTCGCGATGAACGTGCGTTCTCGTGGTGCTTCGGACCCCGCTACGTTGGACTCCAGCGACAGAACGTCCCATCCGCTGGAGCGGCGCGGATCAGGTCAGCGGGCTCCCTCTCCATCAGTGGATTTGCGCACCGGCTACAGCTCAAGCTTGTCACCGAGTTCTGGCAGACGCCTCGATCAATCGGATCTCAATGCCGCGGATACCGCAGACCAAGACGATGCAGAAGTGACGCCACCAGCATACATTCCGAGTCGCGAGCGGAACGAGTCCACGGGACCTTCCGTCATCGCCACCCTTGGCTCTCGCGTTGGCTCTCGCGGAGGACCAGAGCCGGCCGGCCTAGAGGCGGCGGCGTCTTCCAGCTTCCATCGACCCCTCGCTGGTGATGACGATGCGCCGCCTCTCGCACCAACATTGGATCGAGCGCTAGCAGGTCGCGGTGCCAGGGCAGAGAAGCAGCCGGAGCGGCCCGTGGATCACAACAACCTGTCTTTGCAGGCCGAATCGTCAGTGCTCTTCGATGATGCCAGTCGAGGCCCTTCGCAACCAGGTGCAGCTGCATCTCATGATTCTTTGACGCCCTTTGAGGAAGCTCATGATGCTTTGGCGGAGGGACCGCATTCTGCGCACGTCGCAACGGACGACAAGTCAGTGCTTGCCGCCATGCGAGCAGCTGCTTCCGCGCCCAGAGCTGGATCGTCAGCGCCAGGCTATGGTGCCTCGGACATGGAGATTCTGAGCGACCTGGCAGATGAGAGCGGTGGTCACGCGCTTCTCGGCTCCGCCGCTCCGAGCGCTCCATCTGCGCCGCCTCTCACCTTGACCGACGATGACTTTGAAAGACTGTCCTCCACATTGGACGTGGATGCAGCTTCTGTGCCCGAAGGTTCATGGTCTAACTCTGCCGACAGAGAGATCGATTTCGGCTCAGAAAGTAAGGGCAAGGCAGCAATGCGTTTACCACCACCGCCAGCCCCATCTGCCGGACTTACTCAATATGAGATGCCTCGAACGTCAGATGCATGGTCAGCAAGTGGCAGAGGCACAGGAAGCTCGCTTCCACCACATGCTCCATCGATTGCTCTTGGCTCAGGTACGCATGCGGAGCACAGGAATGCGTCCGCACGACCATCAGCGCCTGCTTTGCTCGAGAGCGAAGAGCGTCTGAGAAGAGCTGAGGAAAAGCGCAGGGAAGCCGAGGCAGAATTGACCATTGTCGCTTCTAGCCCTTCAGACTTGGCGCAGCTTTCCAGACAAGAGCATGCGGGCACTGGAGGTCTTCCAGCTTATGAGCGCAATCCCAGCCACGGCTCAAATGCTGCCCTCATCGCGCACGGTGCGGCCGCACCGTCTGCACCGCCCATTGGACCATTCGACGAGGAAGGATCTTTGGACGGAGTCGGAGCTGAGGCATTCGCCGCACCGCAAGAGCCGGCGGGCGCCAGGCAAAGGTTCACTGCACAGACAGGCGAGACACAACAGCCTTCTGCCCCACCACTCGACTGACGCATCGAGGGCGAAGAGGAGCTTACCCAACAACCACAAATCACCTTTACATTACGAGCTACTTGATCTTGTACAGCATGGGCTTTTGCCCTCCCTTACATTCTTGCATTTGTACCAAATAACCATTTTTGCTCGCCTTGCCTCTGCGCTCGAGGTTCGAGTGCTTCCCATTGCTTCTTGACGTACCAAGTTATACTTCGTTTTGCTCTCGCAGAGGAAGCCGCTAGCCCTTCAGACATGGCAAGTGTGGTCCACGCTGCATTGCTCAGCGCACTTCTCTCACGGATCGCCAGCTACGAGCCCTCGGGACAGCGGGATGCACCCTGAGCCAGCGATGGTGGATGCCGCCGGCTCCATGAGCTTGATGCTTTTGATGTTCTGTCGTCGGGCCGAACATGCCTCAGCACGCTGAGATCATCTTTTCTCCACGCGGGCTCTTGTGCTTCCTGACAGTGAGCACGATCATGAACCTCTTTGAAGCACAAATTTGCTGGAGGGATAGTCTGCTCCGTCATTTGTTGGCTCATCTGGGAGGGTACAATTTCGGGTGCTGCGCTCTCGCTCTCGAATCGGAAGCGGATCAAGAATGATCGCAGGATCGTTTTACATACCGCGGCGCGGCTTGGCTTGGCCTGCTGATGAGTTCCGCTCGTGCCGCTGCTGCTGCATGGCCTGCTGTGCTGGAGCTGCATCCACCTATCATGCGGCTGCTGAGCTCCGCCTGGAGGAGCGCTCGCGTAATGCACTGATTCACGATTGGCCCAACACCTCGACTTCCGGCGGAGCTAGATTGATTGCCAAGTCTGTGGATCACCTTCAAAAGCGGACCGGGCCAGCAGCATGTCTGTCAGTTTGGCCTTCGCGAGTTCTCGATCACTGGGCGGCTGAGCTCTCTCATCGTCCACGCAGTTGTCCTCAGATTGGGTCTGCCAATCCGAAATTGACCCACAGGTCCTCATAAGAGAAAACAGGGAAAGAGTAGGAGATCCGTGGGATTTGCTTGAAACATCCGGATGAGCTTGAGCTCGAGGCAGTTGTGAGTTCCTCTTCACGTCACGCTTCGTGCTGGCATGCCCTGCGCTCTGTGCTCAAGTGAAGAAGGCGTGCCTCCACGAATAAAAGGAACAGCACGCCGTCGATGGTTCTTATCACTCTTCAGTCAGACATTTTCATCATCCATCCACTCAGTACTCTTTAACTCTGCTTGGAATTCCAGCGAACACGTCATGCCTCCCATTTCAATCCTCAAAATGGAGCAGTCGGGCACTGCTGACGGCTCAAAGCGAGCTGCGCGAAGCTTGATCCCATTGCCAAGCTCATTGTCTTCTCCAAAGACTGTGAGGCAAAGCCCTCTGATTCTGCTGTCCATTGTGATGATCGCGTTCGCCCTGCTACCCTTGATGGACCATCTCAACATGGGCAGCAATCCGAGGATCGAAATGGCCCGATCGTTGAGGTCACAAGCAGAACAGGCCTGGCTGAACCGCGGCAACTCAACTTGGGATCCCTCAAAGTACTGGGACGTCGAGACGCCAATCTTGATAGGAACAAGAGAGCCAGTGAGTGTCGTCGTTCTCTGATGGGGACATGAGAATAGAGGGTCACTTGTAGATGTGTGCCAATCAAAGCTGACGATGCTTGTGCGACGCAGTCGACCGGACTCGAATTCAGCATGGACCGGCTCGAAAAGGGAGCATTACTCTACGGCTGGCTGCACATTGCTCCTGCTATCGTCTGGAGCATCGCAATCCCTGCCCAGCACTCCATCCGGCTGCGATCAGCGTATCCTGCCGTGCACAAATGGCTTGGTAGAGCTACGCTCGTCTCTGCGTGCCTTTTGACCTACTCTGGCGTCTCCTTCCCCTTTCACGATCTCAGCTATTCTGCCGACTTGCTGGTGAGTCGAGCGAATCGAGAAGCCAGACCACACCAGATGCTGACGGATGGTGGTCCCTTTCGCGACTTGGCGCGCTGCAGGCCACACACCGTTGGGGCTACCTCGTGTGGCCTTCCTTTAACCTCGTTGTCCTTCTCGCCGGTCTCTTTTGGTGAGCAATGGACTGGCAGATTGACTTGTTCCTGGCGCCGAAGCTGATCGAGTAGCTACGATGCATCTGTAGGCCGCCTACCGTGTTGATGACTTACTTGACGGCGCGCAAGAAGGACTGGAAAGCTCACAGAGCCTGGGCTACTCTGCACACATTCATAGGGAGCGTCATTCCCATGCAGGTGAGGCCTGAGCCGGTTCGCTCGATCTGAGGGACCACCCAAGGCGCTCCAAGGTGTGAGAAGCCAGCGCAGATCCGACACTGATGACTTTTGGTGCACATTTCACCAGCGTGTCATGATGATCGTTCTCTTCACGTTTGCAGGTATCGCCGCCAATTTTCCGACTGTACACAAAGCCTTTGGACTGCCAGACGAGCTCAACAAGGAGGCTTTCGAATTCGAAAGAGGCGTCTTCGCTCTCACCACATGGGCCGCTCTGCCCGCTGTCGCAGCTTGGGCCTGGCAGGTGTACAAGAGGCAGGAAAAGACTGCGACCGCGGAGTCGAAGAACTACTGAACGTTTCGAAGATGACGCTTTTGCACCGCACATTTGCATGACACTTACGACTGACAATCTTGAATGCTGAATCCGTGATACGACTTCGCATTCTGATTCTTCTATTCTGTTCGTCTCGTGTCAAAGTTGGACGCTCGTTTTCCATCCATCACTCAAGACGTCTGGCACTCGTGACTTTCTGCCTTTCCTCCTGAGGAGCACCTATACAAGACTTGAAGCCATTGCATCCCTCATCCAACGCAGTGCATCGATCGAGGCGCACGGATCGTGTCGTCTTTGCGGTCTCACACGCCGCCTTTCATGCTGCCCATGCAGCCGTCCATAGCGCACAATTGTGATAATGACGAAAGGTCACTTTGTTGCAACGCTCTCAAGTAGCCCACAAGGGCCTGCACGTCTTTGTCAGGTGCTCGAAGTGAAGCTTTGTCTTGATCCCAAAAGGCAGTGAAGGAAGCGTACCGTCGGATGCAGTTTTCGGCATTAGGTACCTCGAAGAGGAAACAACGAAAGACGCTAAATGTTGAAAGTCCAGATCCAGAGTCAGGAGTCACAGTCAAGAGTGTGAGTGGTGATCGACTGCTCATGGTCGTGCAGACGCGCGCTGTGGATATATGCACATCTAGCAGCTACGATACAGTCACAGAGTCGTGAGTCTTGTAGCACGCATGACCAGGATAGGGATGGATGTCTTGTGCTGCCTCGCGAGGCGGCCCAAGCGCTAAACGACTTGCATTCATGGCACAAGAGCGCAAGGAGCAACAAGAAGCACAACAGCGTGTATGGAGCGCCGTGATCCGGTAAACATGGGCGTCTGGACTGAACGCTGGCATGCAAAGGCCTTAGCTTAGCCACCCCACTCACGACTCTCGGAGCGCTTCAGTCGATCAGAAAAGGCTTTTGAATCATTCGTGATCACGCTTGCTGGTCGTGATTCCTGACTCATGACTGCAAGCGCCACAGTTCGTGCGGCCGGTGCGACATGGTGCCCATGCAAGCATCGCTTATTGCAAGTTTTGAGCGCACCTGCAGCCCTGACAGCACACGCGCGCGCAGCGCGTGCCCGCCGGCTACGTGAGCCGCGCACTTTTGACTCAAGACTGCCGACTGACTTTCAAGCTGGTGGACCTCAGTCTCTAGTGCGACTTTCGTGTTTGGACAGCGAGCCAAGCTCATCAGCTCCAACTTCTTTCATTGATTTCGAGACCGACAGCCACTTGAAAATCAAACCTTTGAGACGGGTTTATGAAAACCAATTCGAATTTGAATGATTCGTCATTCACATTCCATTCATGTGACCGGATTGAAGGCGTCCGTTTCTTCATTTTGATTGAAGGCTCCTCTCGCAAAGTCGAGAACCTGTTTTTAATTACAGTTTTCGATCTTGAAACAAACACCTGTACGCGTCGGGTCACGAGCTTGCAGCGGCCCAAGCCACAATAAGCAAGTCCCAGATTGAAAAGTGCAATTTCAATTAAAGAGTCAAGCGTTCAATCTTGAATGCAAGAGTCGACGCTCACCCAACTCAAGACTCTTCTGCCTCGGCTGGTGCGCATTTTCAAAGTCCGCATGCCCTTCGTGGTCCTCATTCACGCAACCCACCGTCTTTCAACGGCTCAGGAACCGTGAGACACGTCCCCCCCCCCCCCCCCCCCCCCCCCCCCCCCCCCCCCCCCCCCCCCCCCCCCCCCCCCCCCCCCCCCCCCCTACCACCCTCACGCGCATCATCCAATTTTTACGCTCAGTCGGCGTCCCGTTTCTTCGACCTTCAAACGCTCGCGCGCTTTGCGTAAGGGATTCGATCGTCCCCTCCTGTGTGTACGGTGTTGACCACGCGCTGCGCCGACACGAGGTTCGGCTGCCACATTGTGCCATCTTCACCTACAGCCTGTCTGCTCTACGACGCGGCCAGCTCGACCCCTTCAGTCTCGTCTTTGACCCTCATCGAGTCCAGTCGCCCCTAGCATTGACTGTCTGTTATCAGCTCAACGCCTAGCTGTCCTGACGCGCACAGCAGCACCCCGCCCTCCACAGCTACAACTTTCGCGATCAGCAACCTTCTGGTTTCAGATTGGCAAAATTGTATGCTCAGCCACGTCACCATGACAGATGGGCCTCAAAGGGAGCACATGGGTGGAATGCAAAATTTGGGCAGCGATCTGAGCTACAGCTACGAAGCGTCATCACCTGGCAGTCCGTCTGAAGGCTTGCTCTCCCTTTCCGCCCGTCTACCACCACCACCACCACGCCCGCCTAGCGTTGCCAGTCAGACACAATCGCGTCGGTCCAGTAGAGCTAGTGCGAGCACCTATGCTGCCAGCCGATACTCGGACCCTCATGATGGCGAATGGCCTCCAGAGCTTCCTCCTCTCTCTTTGGCGACCGAGCTAGCTTCGGTAGCAGCTCACGAAGGTGCCGTAAATGACTGGCCGACCTCTGCCAGTCCCACACCTACGAATGGCGCTTTTGCGACGTCGAGCCCTACAAGTAGCGCACGTGCATCAAGAAGGAGGAGCAGCGGCGGGGCGAAGAGGCGAAGTAGCAGGACAAGCATGAACATGGACAGTGCAGGTCCCACCATCATGATCCGCGCTGCAACCGGCAATTCGGCGCTACCTCTTTCACCCAATCCCTCATCAGAGCACGGAAGCGCTTCCGCCTTTGGCTGGGAGCACGACCGTCGTGGAAGCAGAGGCGGAGCTGGCTTGGGGTCAGCGATGGGCAGCAGGACAGGTGCTTCACATCAGCCGCAACCGCTCGCGATGCCTAGCGGACAGCATCTCATCAAGACCAACGCGCCCAATCCCAACCGCATGGCCGCTCGGGAAAAGCTTGCCAAGTGGGGCTTGCTGCCTCTCGTTGTGTTCGCGCTGGAGGTATACAGGACGTTGAAAGCGCTCAGCAGAGAGGTGTTCGTTCCGCTGTTTTCGGCTGGCATCGTGAGTTCTGTACTCTAGCGCACGGATTTTCTGCCCTGATGCCCTTGGCTGACGTTGTTGTGGGTCCACGTGGAACCAGCATCTCATTCTGGGCGCTGTAGCGCTTGTGCCGAAACAAGACGCCAGCCAGTCATTGCGTCCTTCAGGATCAGGCCCAGGCAAGGCGGCGCAGAAGGCTGCCCAGGATGCAGCTCCAAGCTCTGAGACATGGAAGCACACCCTCGCCACGTCCTTCCTGCTCTCTCGCCAGCTCACCATCTCCGCATATCCCAACCCACATCCAACCAAGCAGACAGCCTCACCGAGCGCGCTTGCGAAGCTCGTACCCAAGACTCAGCGATGGCGCAGACCCCTCTTGGTACCTAGACGTACATCGGCTTTACCTGCGCTTAGCAAGGCCGGTCGAATGATCAGAACCGGAACCACTGTTGGAGTCCTGGCGCTGCTGGTGATGCTCTCTTGGCGCTCGTGGCTACGCTTCACCTCTGCGGCGATCTGTTGCGCGTGGGCAAGTGTGTTGTTCGTTGGCACGGACGAGCAACCTTTGCTGCGTTTTGAAGTGCTCTTCAGAGCTCCGGAGCTGTGGCACTCGCTGCGTGACTGGGATGCTTCGAGCGCGGAGCAGAATGCGGGATCTACCAGCCAGCATGCCGACGACTTTGTGCAGGCTGCCTACAATTTCGATCGGAGCATTAATCGGGCACTCAGCGCGGTGCAGGAGGTCGAGTTGGTGGCGCGGGGATACAAGCTGTGAGTGTCGGATGAGCGACTGCACGCAAATTGTGATCTTTTGACTCTGAAGGGTGGTCGCTGATACCTTTCGGCCACGCTATTTGTGATCGTAGCGCCCATCCTCTGCCTCCCATCACGCGTCTGGAAGCGCGCGACCCTGTTGGGACAGGAACGCCTCGCTCAAACCGCTTGTCAAGCCTAGCGCTTCTGTCTAGCTCCTCTTCCACGGGCAACAATTTGTCCCGCACCGGCTCTTTGCGCAAGGGACAAGAGTCGTCAGGTGCTCCGCAGAATCTTCGTCTCTCGCATTTACGTCAAGACGTGGCGACGGCGCTTGACAATGTCTGGCGAGCGTGCATGCAGACGTCCAGCGAACTGTCGCCTTTGGTTGACCAGCAGGAATTAGCTGTTCTTCGTCACATGTACTCCTTGAATGAGGGGTCTGAAGATGGCTTGGACGTTTCTTCCCACAATTTAGCATCCTCATTCGATTCTCCGTTTGGACGTACGCACAGCATCGACGTGCACGCTGCGAACGCAGATGGCAGATCGCCCCAAATGTTGGCGCACTCTGCACCGGTGGGATCGCGATCACGCCCGCTGTCCCTCAGCATGACTTCACCGATCCGAAGCTCAGCGAGAAACTCGATCCTAGACCCTTCCATATTCAGCACGCTGAATACACCCGCATCTGCTTCAGCATCTACATCGACATTTGAGGAGACATCTTCACAAGGCCCCAGTGTAACGCCCACTGGCCACAAGAGGCTGTCCCTTCTCTCTGATGGAGGCACGTCAAGCCTTGGGCGCCAATCGAGTCTGCGGCGCGGTCTGCCACGTTCGCGCGGCTCAGACACTGATCACTCGGCCACATCTCCAGTGACCGGCAGGCCCACTTCGAGACTGGCGTACGTGAGCGAGAAAGGCGACGATGATGCGCCTAGCGCCGTAGAAACTGCAGCTTTAAAGCGTCTGAGCTACAACAGTACGACATCAGCGTCGACGTCGACTTCACCTTCCTTGGGAGTTCCAAATAGTACCGAATCGGGTGCGCCTGGCCACTCTGCTCCCCCTGTCAGTCAGTCGGCGAGCTGGACGCCGGCAACAGGCAGTCGGCCGACGAGCACTACGCTGACCACCACGAGCAACGGCGAAAGCCCCTTGAAGCGCGCTGGCTCTCCTGAACCAGGACGTGTCTCTGTCAGCAATCCTCCCGATTCTCGCAGGCTATCGGGCAACCAATGGGCGAACATGTCGGGCTTCTCTCACCTGAGTAGTGCAGCTAGTGCACAGCATCAAGCTCCATCCTCCAATCTGCACTTGGCTGAAATGAAGGGCGCCTTCGAGCACATGCATTACACTCGAAAGTTGACTATCTCACACCTTCTTTCACTACGCAGCGGTGCCGAAACGGGCCACCCTCGCTCCAAGCACGTCGGCGACAGCTCGGACGCCCAAGCGCAAGACCCTTGGTCTCTCGCTGAACCGATTGTCGGTCGATTGTGCGCCGAGATGCGATTCCAACAGGAGCGCATTGATCTCGCCGTCCGCGATGCCATGATCGGCTCGACGACCCCGAATTCCAGAGGAGGCTCAAGAGGTCAGACAGAAGGAACAGCGCAATCCAGTGGAGATCACACTGGTTTCGAGGACCGCAGTAATGCTTTCGGGCTCTTGCTACGCACGCTGCAGGTCAAGCTCAGAGCAGCTGCAGGCGAGGTTGAAGTTGGCGCTCCAACGCAATTGCATGGTGTGGAATCTGCATCCAGCGACGAGATTACGCAATCGCCCCTCTCGGGCATGCAAAACGCCAGTCTCACCCAGGTAGAAGCTGCAACCAGGCTTTTTGAAGGCATGAGAGATGATCTTCTCGCGCTCTCAGCAGAGTGGGAGTCTGGTCTGAAGATTTTGCGAGCGGAGCAACGACGCAGGCAACAGGTCAGCAGCGAAGAGGCAAGCCAGGAGAACAAAGCGCCCACGGAAGCTTCTGCAGCGCAGTCAGCCAGCTCCAAGCTGGACTCTCCGCAAGAGGCAGACGAAGATGAGTTGGAAACCGATCTAGTGGCACAGGCACGGAGATATGCCGAGTGGGCCGCTCGGAGGGCCAACGAACCTCTTCAGACAGCTAGTGCAGCCTTTCAAGATGGTTTGACGTCCATTGAATCTGCGCGCAGCGCACAACCGTCCTCTGAGGAAGACGATGTTGCCCATATGCTTGCCACAGCTGGTCCTGAAGGCCTTCCAAGGCCTGGCCCCCACAACGTGTATGAGGGAGACATTCACTCTGCAATAGACGGCCGGAACCCTCGTGGAGGTTTAGAAGAGGGTGTCAGCAGGGCTCAGCGCATCGAGAGAATCAGGGCGCAGCGCGAAGCTCGCAAGCACACTAACGGCGACTTTCGGATGAGCAGGTCTGGCCCCACTAGCAAGGGAAGCTTTGACGAAATCGTCGCCGTGGATCATATGCCCGAGCTCAAGCAAATGCTAATGGCTCGCGAAGCTGAAGTCAGGGGTCCTCAAGGCTCCTTACCATCGCCTGGAACGGGCCGTCTCACGGACTCGCTAGGCTCTCCATTGGATCTTGAGCGCACATCGCCTGCACAGACCGGCAAATTTCAGTCCTTTTCGGCTGCGGCTGACGGAGATCATCTCGTGCAGAGAAAGGCATGGTCTCCTGCAGCTGATGGCAGCCGCCAAAATTCGACCTCACCTTCCAGCCCCCAACAAGGCTTCAGGCCTACTCCCTCTTCGGAAGCCAGTGCAGCGGCGGCGCAGACTGCCGCGGCGGCACTTGCTAGGAGAAGGTCTGCAGACCTGATAACTCAATTATCTGGCGTGCAAGATCCGGTTTCACAATCTGCTGCGCATCCCTCTGGCCACGTCGCCCCTCACGCAAACGGCGCTTCTCACGACGAATTGGTGGCTGGTGGCATGGCGTACTGAAACCGCTCACTTTGCGATAGATGCCCATCATACCCAACTCCTGCCATCCATTTTTCTCTCGCTTCTTTTTCCCATGCATGTAGTGTACCTTTATGGCTTCTCAAATGTCGCGCTGACGCCCGTTGGTGCCATGCGCAATCACGATTTCCTGTAACGAATCTTGCGCATCGATCGCGCAATCTGTTTCGAGCACGTTTGAGTCTTTCCCTCCTTCCCGACTACAAGGTCACCAGATCATCAAGGCTAGTCAAGTATCGATGCTAAAGTACAATGGAGGTGTGAGTCGAAGCGCTGAAGATCGGCTCTGAGAGGTGATGTGGCACGACTGCAGCGTCTCTTTATCTGGCCGAAACGTTGCGAAGGTGCTCAGCGTACGTCTGGACCAATCCTGGCAAGAGTCTAGATTTGGCCATGATTTTGAGAATCTCGGCCAACAATTCGCGCTTGTTGAGACCGAGGATCTGCGGGTTCCACGTTTCTTGCGCGTGCGTTTTACTGCGGGGCCGTCAAGATGGGCGCGCGTGTCAGCCATGCTACATCTGGTGCTCAGACTGCTCAGATCTCTGCTAGACCAAAAATGTTGAGCGACTCACTAATAGATTGGACCCAAGAAACTCTTGATGAGCTCCTCAGCCATGTTTCTGATGCCTTCATCGGACAGCTTCCTTGCGTACTGTTGCAAGAATGACCTGTACTCGAGCGGTGACTCGAGAAGCTCAGCAGCCAACAACCTGCTCTCCAAGTGTCGGAGCGTGCAAGCGATTGATGCTTCCGATTCCGCAGACCCGGTCACGATCAGCGATGGGTACTGCCTGGCAGTATCTGGACTCGATACGCGAAGATCGTTGATGGCTCTCTCGATGTATTTGACAGGTTCTCTGGCTAACGAGCCAGCCAAGGCGTCGTTGTTGCTGGCAGACGCGCCGACCGACTCGCGACCTCTTGCTCTCGCATCCCATGCCGCGCTGCTCACAGCCCACCAACCACTCGAGACGCATGTCCACGCGGCCTGAGCAGCGTTCAGCGTATAAGCGGTCTCGTCGGAGAGAATGAAGACTGGCGAGCCATTGCCGTGCACCCAGAACTTGACCGCATTTGCACCGGTGGGAGATTGGATCAAGCCCTTGACTGAGACGAGCTGACCGATACTCTCGCCCAATTCTACATTCCATCGACGCAGATCGGCATTGAGATCCACAATGACAAGCGTGTTGCCGCTAGCCTCCGCTCTGAAGACGTGGTGCTCCAGTATGAAGCTCGACATGCGTCGACCTTTCTGGGAATAGATGAGGACCTCTCGATTTTCGAGCGATACTGCGGTGAAGGAAGAGGTGCTGGTAGCAGCAATGACCGGAGAATGCAGCACGTCTATCCAAGCGATGCTCTTTCCATCATCGACTCTCAACAAGATTTGCGTATCTGAGTAAAATAGTAAGAGGCAGTCCGAGTAAGTGCAAGGTCCACTCATACAACTGCAGGCGCACGCGCGAGACTCACTGCCACTAATGGAGTTATACGCTTCAAAGACGCATCCAGGGCCTTCTCGAGTGTAGAACGAGAGAATGGAAGGCGGATTGAAATGCGACGGTGCAGCCTTTGGAAGTCCAAGGTTCATCACCTGCACAGGCGGCTTCAAAGAGGACTCTCCGCCAAGTGTGCGTCCCACATCTTTGCCTCGTCGCGTCGAAGCATCAGCATCAAGCAACTCCGCCAACGTCGCAGAGGTGGACGCAAAGGTGTGAGCCGCAGAAAGTTGACCGTATCCGCCCAAGGCAGGGAGTAGCGAAGGTCCGACGTGTTGGAGTGAGCCGTCTATTTGCATTGCGTTGTCGTCACTAGAGCGAAGGGCTGCTTGATAGTCGGAGCCAGGATTCGACCCGCTTCCGACCAACGTTGGCTGAATCCTTCGTCTACCCTTCGCATCTCGGGTTATGTTTTGGACCAAACGTTGAGGGGTGCTACCAGCCGGCGTTGAATTGCCAGCATTTCTCCCATTCAATGGTGGCACACCTCTCCTCCTCGGGATCAATACATTGGTACCATCCGATCCAATGTGCTGAGCAGGAGGGGCAGACGGTACCTGGTACAGCACTCGTCGGGATTTGCGCCATCCGAAGGAAGCTCGAGCTGTCTCCAGTTTCTCCTCCGTCTCTAGAGGAGAGAGGATCTCTTCGTTGAGCATGAAGGCCGCGACGCGACCATCAGCAGAACAGGCGTATAGTGTCAAGCCGTCAGAAGACCTTCAAAGCGGCCAAACAAGGGTCAGCCTGAGTGCTTCACGTACATCCGCCCCAGCAAACTCACCAGCTGAGATCCATGGGTTGCCTTTCAAAGACGTGTTTGGATACAAGTAAAGGTCTCTGTTGTCCAGTGATCCAAATGCTTATGCTTTCGTCCAAGGAGCCCAGAGCCAGAACAGTCGCTGGCGAAGGGTTTGGATGAGGGTCTCTGGACTTGAAAAATTTGGGTGAGAACGCAGTAGCGATGACGCTGTTCTCGTGGCCGACGAGGTGTATGTCGCTAGTCCAGCTGCCCCGCTCGGGAGTCGGACGCTCAACAACAGTGGCCACGAACACCGGTCCGGACATTCCATTCGCACAGAGTAGATGAGCTCCATCAGGTGACCAACTTAGTCGAATCCAAGAAGAGCAGGTGATTAGTAGTCTACGGAAGACAGCCGAACGATCTTCACGTGTCGACCCAAACTTACCTCGGTCTTGAGAAGAAAATGGTGCTAGGGCTGGTCTTGAAAGGTGCCGTGACGACGACCTCTTCTGTAAAGCCTTTTTCTACATTCCAAATCCTCACACTCTTGTCGTCAGAGGCAGTAGCCAAGAATGCACCAACAGGATCCCAAACCACTCCCTTCACAAAACCCGCGTGTCCGTCGATTTTCTTGATTCGCTCAAAGCTTCCGGGTCCGGGTCTAGGCCCGGACCAGACGTACACTGTGCTGTCGAGTCCCACGGTGGCCAAATATGCGTCGTCCGTATCAGTGCTCCACGCCAAGTCCACGACGTCCGATTCATGCGCTGCTAGTCGCCGATGAGGTCTCCATGCTTCAATGTTGGCTTCAGCATCCGATGCTCCAAAGACGGAGCCTGACGCTAGACCAGTAGGGTCCAGATCCCAAACCATCGCGATCGTGTCGTCTGATCCCGAAGCCAAGAACCTGCCTGATGCAGACCAGCGCACGACTAGTACGGAGCCTGCCAATGGTGGATGCCAGAAGAAAAGAGCGGTTGAGCTAGGCACGTCACCCATCCATTTTCAAAGACTCTAGATGCCGCGCTCACCGCTGTGACGTGCCAGAGTGCACAAAAGCCTGTTAGCGGCATTGTCGCTCTCGACTTTGGGATCGAGTATTGGAGCAGTGGCCCAGATCTTGATCTTGGAGTCTGAATTCGGAGAGGAGCGAGACGGAAGGCCAATGCATCGAACGGTATTACGTGAGATGGGCAATGATTTGCCGCGGGCGCCATCAACCTCTTCGACTCACCTAAGCCAGCTGTGGCTATTCTGCTACCGTCTGGATGGACATGTATGCTGAATATCGTGACCCTCTTCGTCACCTGCCCATCCCCTTCCATGTCGTGAGACACCCAGTCCGGCAGAACCAACGACATTTCCAGAATTGGTTGCAACGAGAGGGGAGATGGGCGAGTGCTTCAAAATGCTCTGTCACACCGAGAGCTCGCCGGAAGAAGATGCTCCGCTCCGTGGAGCCACGGTCTGCAGAGCACAAGGTGGAAACTGGATGAGTCGGCGACAGAGGAAAAGTGGACCGGAGGTGCTGGCTGGTCTTCGGAGAATGGAGAGCAGGAGAATTTCCTTCGAGCACAGACTTGGGTCTTTTTGTCTCGTTTGTGCTCCTCGCGCCGCGGCTGTGGTGGTCGAATGCAGCGAACTGAAGTAGGTGCAACGATGGGTGAACTCACAGACCCTCGACTTGCCAATTGGATGCACGGATGGCATCAAGAAAGAGCTCCAATCAATCACGTTGGCACGCATGCGTGCAGCAATCTGACTACTGAATCAAGCTGCAGCAGCTACACAGCAGCGTCAATCAAGAATCGTGAATTCAATCATACATCAGTCAAAGTATAGACAGCGTCAGCATGCACCCTTTCATTTAGATTGAGCCGCGGCCGCCGTGACCGCGACGCGTTCGCGAGGAGAAGGCGCGTGCGAGCGCGTGGCTACGGTGCGTGATTGTGATTGTTCAAGTAGGAAAGTCCAACACCCGTTTACGTTCGGGTCCATTGGTGTTCCTTATCCTCAAAGTTGACGGGTAACGCTCCTTGCTCCCCTCTTCGTCCTCCCCACTTGCCATGCTCCTAAATCGAGGCGCAACCAGAACACGATGCCTTGCAACATTTGCTTGAATGAGTACAAGGAGACCGATCCTCCCACCGATCAGCCTGTAGCTCTCAAATGCGGTGAGCAAGTCGGGCAGGCCTCTTTCGCAAGCCTTCGTCATGTCGTACTGAAAATGGCGTCGATCAATGTGCATACCTCTTTTTGCAAACAGGTCACATCTTCCACCGAGCATGCATAGAGCAATGGTGCGCCTTGCCGAGTGGCAGCGGACAAGGTGGTCGAAAGCAGTGCTGCGCGTGCAAGTCCCTTTTCCATCCATCAGAGATGGTTACGCTGTACGTGGACAGGGTGGAAGATCTGGCGCCGTACCTAGCGCGTCGTAATACGCTCCGCACGATCAGAGCTGAAGCTCGCTTAAAACGACAAAAGGGGATGCCTCCGACTGCAGACGAAGTTGTTCTGCTGGATGACGAGGTTGCGCCGGTGCTGGAATGTGTCATGGACGAGGAGGAACAGGACGAGCTGCTGGGATGTCTGATTGATTGGAAAGACGCTTGCACGAGCTACCTCATGGCCATCAATGATGTTCGAATCACCCGGGCCAACAACGAGAGCATGCTGATGGCCAAGCTGATGAAAGACGCGGGTGCTAGCGAGGAAGCTCAACGTGATTTGAAGGTCAGTCTCTGAGGTCAGCTAATGTGTTCTGAGTGTATGCTGACTGTACCTGATCTCGGACCTGCTCACAATAGCGCGGCCTGCAATCCCTCAATCAGGTCGCCGCCATGTTCAATTCCAAATTGACATTAGTGCGCGAGTCGCAAGCGCACTATGAGGAGGAACGGTCTCGAGTGTCGACAATGTTAGAAAACCTGGATCGTCAAGCGCTGGAGATCAAGAAGCGTCGGACAGAAGTGGAGAGGCAAGAATCAGGGCTCAAAACCAAAAGTGCAGCCATCAAGGAATCAGCGCGGAGTCACAAAGCTGATCTGGAGCAGGAAGAGAAGAGGCTCACCAAGAAAAGAGAAGAACTCGTGTTCGAGGAAGCAGCAATCAGAAAACAAGCGGCGGATGTTCAGATGATGAAAATCAATGCTATGCAGGAGATTGCAGTTCACAAGGCGAAGGCGGACCACGAGGTGGGAGAGATGAGAAAGGCGACGTCATGTATGCAAGACGAAGTCGCCGAGGTCAAGGCAGAGATGCAGAGGGCTGAGCAAGAGAGGAATGCAACGAGAGCAAAGAGCGAGTACATTGCGGGCAGCATTGCGTCTTTCAAGACTGCTGCAGCCAAGGCCAAAAAGCAGAGGGAAGAAGATAGGGTAAAGTACGAGCAGAGAATACAGAACCTCGAGAGCACCGTCAAGAAGCTCAAAGCTGAGGTCCGAGCTGCTCATCATCGAGCTGAGCATGGAGGCACGCCGAGCAACCGTTTGTGCGCATGTCAGCAACAAAGCAGTCCCATCTCAACTTTCAAAGGTCCTACGCGAGCAAGCGAAGAAGCGTCGCAGCGCTCAAGTGATGCAGAAATTTCCTATCCCGCAACTCGTGCCATCCTATCGGAAATGGGCTCCAGCCTCAATGGTCGCTCTGTACCTCGACCTTCGCACTCTTTTGACCAGTCCACTTCCCTATCTTTGGAAGTTGTACCCGAAGACATCACAGCCGAGCTGTCAGATGAGGATTACCACTTCTTTGGGCTGGGCAAAAGGTCTCGCCCGGAGCCTGCCAAGAAGAGAACGGCAGATACGGCAACAGGTCCAGCCGCCATCTCTTCGAAGCGACCATTACTGGTGTTGCAATCGACAATAGCGGTCTCAGAAGGCGCTGATGCCCTACCACCGCGATCAATCACGGACGACAAAGTCAGAGCGAGAAGCGGGCCAAACGTGCTGAAGAGGATGACAGCCCTAAATGAACAAGACGACGTCTTTCTGCCCGAATCCAAGGGGTCGAATTCGAGGGCCGAAGGTATCCCTCACCCGTCCTCGCTGAAGCCGAAGAGCGAAGCTGCCCTCAAGAGGTCGGGACTCGGCCCTCAGCATGTCAGGAGTCCAGATGGTCGATCCAAGTCTGACTTTTTCAGTCCGCGCTCGACGACCGTCAGCGCCTCGGCCACGTTTGGCAAAGATGACGACCTTGCGCTCAGAGCTATAAGTGGCGGGAAAGCTGTTAGCGGGCCTCGAAATAAGAGCAAACTTCGTTGAGAACTTCGATGAAAGTACATCATCGCTCAGCAGACCCCGTTGAATCATGTTACGCCTGACCCGTCCATGTACACTACCACCTCATTTGATGCGGCTGATTTCAAGCTTGTCACGCGCAAGACCTGCGCGAAGCGCTGGCGGTGATCTGCCTAGTGACGCGCGAAAGACGGATGAATTGAAGAAAGCAGGCGAGCAGGGAAAGGTAGCGAATGAATGAGAAAATGCGGGTGTATGACAATTGAGCAACAAAGACATCTTCAATACTGTGAAAACAGCGCAAACAAAGAATTGTGAGCTGAGCTTTATCAGACGTGCGTCCTCGGTCTTCGTTTGCTCACCTGCCCACCCCAGCCAGATTGTTGGCCATACATGCCGTTGCCCTGAAAGCCGGATCCCATCACGCCGCCAGGCGCAAAGCCAGTAGGCTGAGGTCTGAGCGCATCGTATCGCTCTGCAGAGAAAAGACATCATGACAGGACCGACGCATCAGAGGATGCTCGCATCATCGTACTTAACAATCTCTGAGGACTCACGAGCAGACTGCGGGTTGCTGTTGGAATCTTGATGAAGCGTGCCTTGCTTCATTTCTGGGTGAATCGAATGGAGAGGGATGCGATCAGCAAGGACTCACGCGCAGAAGAGTCAATCATTAGCGAACACTCACGACCAAAGATGCTAGCGGCTCCCAGCTTGTCGTTAGGTCCGGTTTGCATGGGCATCTGAATGCCCGTTGCCTGCGGCTGCAGATGCTGCTGCTGTTGCTGGTGCTGAGGCATAGCAGTGGTCTGCGGAGCAAGCATACCGCCTCCAAAGCCCGACACATTTGAGATTCCATATTGAGGGTTGTATCCGGTGGGTTGCGACATCATACCAGGGGAAGACATTCCCATGCTCATTCCCATTCCGTAGCCCGTCTGTTGAGGTTGCATGTATCCCGTCTGTTGAGGTTGCTGTTGCATATAGCCCGTCTGCTGAGGCTGCATGTAACCCGTCTGCTGAGGCTGCATTCCGCCATAACCGTTATTGTACCCAGTCGCTTGTGGGCCCAGGCCGCTGGTGGGCACAAATTGGCCAGTGCCGCTTGTTGGAACGAGCGGTGAGAGCAAGCCTTGATTGCCAGGCACCGGCGCAAGAGGTCCTCTTGGTGCATTGGGATTGTAGCCGCTCAAATAAGAGCCGTTTGCAGGGCTTGCGCCCGGCCTTGGAGACAAACCTGCCGATGGAGGCTTCATAGCAGCAAGCTTGTCGAAGAGCGCAGAGTTGGGATCGGAAGGTGGTGCAGCAGCCGCGGTTGGTGGAGGAGAAACTACTGCAGGTGCTGGAGCAGCAGCAGGAGGCGTAGGGGGTGTGGGCGCAGGTGCTGCCGCTGGCACTGGAGCGGGGGGAGGGGTTGGTGGCACCGAAGCAGGTTTAGGCGCAGCAGCAGAGAGCCCGGGAGTGGATGGTTGAGTGCTGGACGGTCGTGGAGTCCAAGCATCATCGTCGAAACCGCCTGCGCCAGTAGGATGCGTCGCCTTGCGCACCACAGTTGGGCTGGCAGTGCTGGCGCGCGTAGGCGGACTGACGGTGCGCGCGAGACCTTCAGCTGCTGCAGCGATGCCAGCAGGATCCACACTGCCCGAGCCATTGGTCTTAGGTGCAGGACGTCCTCGTCGAGTGTTGTTCCTCAACGAGCCGTCGGGGCCCGAGAAAAGATTGGGTGCAGGGCTATTCGATGCTCCGCGACGTGCAGACTGCTCATTCTCCTGCAGCTTGCGCGCCATCTCTTCATCCGCGCGAATTTGAGCCGCTTCCTTGGATTCTGTTGAAGGCGCCGCGTCGGGTCTCTTGTATTTGCGCTTGATGAACTTGTCGACTCGGATGATGTCCCCTTCTCGAAGTCCTAGACTGCGGAGTGTACTGCTCTCGATGTCCGCCAAGATGGACTCATCGATGTTGTCCCTTTCGAAGGCCGCTGCGTAGCGAGTGCAGTTGTCCACATCCACTCCTGCAGCAAGGAAGAACTCGAACCAATCAATGTTCCTCTTCGGACCATCTCGTTGTGCTTGTCGACGCCTTTGCTCCCGCTCCCTCTCGCGCTGGCGATCGCGGTCTCGCTCTCGCCCAGCAGATCGGGGATCCATGCGTGTACTAGAGTCTGCTCCTCTTGACGTGCTGGAAGGCGTGAGACGTTTTCCAGTGACATCCTCCAAATACTGAATGTCGGCATTGCTCATCTTCTCAATGGCCACCTCTATGATAACTCCGTTAAGTTTGTGAAGCCTTATCTTGCCTTGATTGAAACCAAGGAACTCAGCTTCGACTTTGAATTGACCTGTCCGATCGACCCAGTTCCGCGTGCGAGCAGGATTCGGTCGACTCTTGGCTTGGGCCGAGTCCGTTGGGCGCTCGGGAGCACCCTTTCCGGATGGTACGCTCACATCTCGAGCAGCTCTAGTTGCGCTTGCGGACGATACCGCTGATGGCGCAGCTCTAGGTGGAGCAGGAGCAGGCTGAGCTTTGAGGGCTTCGCGTCTACGCTCCTCTTCCTCGCGTCGCTCCTCCGCCTCTCGCGCCCTTCTTGCCGCAGCCTCCTGCGTCCGTCTGGTCGCCTCCATGGCAGCGGCTGCCTTCTCTTGCTTTTCGCGTTCAGCCTCATCTTGTTGTGTGCTTGACGCAGCCTCATCTCCGTCTTCACCATCGGAAAGTTCGATGTAGCTGGCAGGAACAACACCTTCCGACCCCGAAGCATTGCGCACTTTCCACCAATCTTCATTTTCACGTTCCACCAGCGTCAACTTCTCGTTCTCTGCAACACTTAGCTCGTCGTCGCCTTGGGCCTCAAAATCGTAGAGAGCGATGCACGCTTCTTTCGCTGCGTGCCCGTTCCTAGCTGGTGTCGTTGCAGGAGAAGCGCTAGCTGTCTGACGAGCGGGTGGCGGGAGCGTCGAAGTGTTGCGTGAAGGAGGTGGCAGTGCAGCTGCTGCGGGCGAAGCAGCGGGACGAGCTGCGCTGGCGATTGGTGGTGGCAGCGACCTGCCTGCTGCTGGCGAAGGCGACTTGACAGTAGCACTGCTGCCATGCGCGATGGCTTTGCTCTTGGACTCTTCCAGCTTCTGTGCGACCTCTTCCCCTTCCGACTTGCTTCCAAACACAAAGCGTATCATGTTGTCCTCCACTCCTGCATCTTCGTGTAGCTCCAAATTGATCTGCTTCCCCTTCGATTCGAGTGCGTGAGACTCGATCAGTAGCACACTGAATTTCTGCACAGGCTGCTTATCGGACTCTGAGGCGAAGAAGAGGTTGCCGTTGCCAATGCCCAGGGTTCCCTTGCGTTTCTTTTTCTTGGCGTCGAGGGCCTACCACGAGGTCAAATGCGTCAGCCTCAGCGCGTTTTAAAACATCGAGGGCTGCGCTAAAGGAGCTCCTCTAAGCTACTCACTGAGACCCCCCACATCTTGATCTCGTCGCTCTTGTCACCTGCAGGTGGGGGCACGAAAGTGGCAGGAATAGATTGCCGCTCCTCCTCCACTTCTTCCTCAGCTTCTTCAGGAGCTTGCCCGTCGAAGGTTGCAGCTGCCCCAGCCGATATCGGTGCACCCAGTGAGGTCGCGCCATCCACTGCAGCAACCTGACGAGCAGTAGAGATGGTCGTCAGGGATGAACCAGTCGATAAAATGGGCCATGAGCAGGACTCTCGTGCAGTGGTGAGTGCTCACCTCATCGACGTAATTCTTGGGGACGAAGCCAAGCTTGCCCTGTGCGCCCGAGTCCGCTATTCGAACCAGCAGCCAATCATCGTCATCATCTTCGTACACCGACAAGAGCTGATCTTCCTTCATCTCCAGCTCTTCCTCCGTCTGTGGCGAGTAGTCGTACAGGGCTCTGCTCTGCCTCAAAGGTTCTGCCTCCTCCACATAGTTTGCGGGTACCAACCCAATCTTTTCCTCATCCTCTGGACCTGTCTTGAGCTTGGCCTTCCACCATTCGGTGTCGGATGCATCTATGATGTACAGCAGGTCATCCTCCTTCAGGTTCAACTCGTCCTCTGCCGTTGCTGCATAGTCGTACAATGCCTTTGAGAGCGAAACGTAAGCCATACTGGCAATGGGTCTGATGAGGATGTAGTGATCGCATACGCAGGAATGCGCCAAAGATATCCAGTCAGAGCGCGCTTCCCCGGAGAGGTTTCGGCTCGTCGCGAGGTGCAAACCAAACGTGAGAAGCACCTGCACTTGCGCTGCTCCAACTCGGATCTGCTGCTAGGCGAGGGTCACCAGTTACGAGTGCCAAAAATCCTCTGAGATTGGAAAGCGGCACCGTTCGAGGATGGTAAAACGCTGATCTTGTACGGATATGGTGAGTGTGACGCCAAACCTCGACAGACCTCGACTCGCAACAGCACGCAATCTTTCGTTCGCGATTCAGATTGTGATTGTGATCGTGATTGCGGTGGGTGAGGATCGCGCAGCCCCAGAAATCACGAATGTGGCGGGGCCGGTCTGAGAGCGCCGCCGCTGTGCCTGCACGGGCACAGCATATGGGGAGTCTGGCTGGCTCCAGTCATACGCACGACGTACGACTGACCGGCTGTTCGCTGCCTGCTGCCTGCTGCCTGCTGCCTATAGCTGCCGCTTGCTGCACGTACGCTTGCTCGCTTGCAGCATGGCTCACACGTATCTATCTACACGGATTATGCGTCCGTCGATCACGTGACGGGCTCACAGAGCCGTCGGCGCGCGTGGCGGAGGCACGATAGCTCGTCGACCCTGATGCGCTCCCGGCTGCTCTGATATGATGCTGCACGCCCGATGCCAGACGTTCGAAACGCTCAAAGCTGCGTTGAGTGTAGTCGCATCACGTGATGAACCGCTTGAACACGCGCGCGAGGCGCGTCTCGCGCGCGCCTCTTTAGGTGTTCTTTGCTGTTGCATGGCTGCTTAAGCGCGAGACGGGTTGAGACGGCATGCTGTTGTTCTCGTCTTGTTGGCAATGCGGTCCGACTTGAAAGCGTCTGTGAAGCGATCAGTACTCGACTTGATCGCAGGCCATGACACCGACCATCGATCAAGCGTATCTCCCTGTTAGGTACCTTGGCCAATACTACACAGACCACGAGCACCGCTCTACGCGTGGCCATAGTAGGCGCATCTCTGTGCTTTGCGTCTCTCGCGCTAGACAGCCTCTCTGCTCGTCCGTCACCTGAGCAACACCCGGCACCATGATGGAGATGGAGACGCCATCAAGGATCGAACGGCGTCTCGCTGCTCGTCAAGCGCGAGACGAGTCGAGCGGAGCACTGGACTTTTCAGACACTTCGCCAGGCATTGGTAGACGCGCCTCCTTTACCAGCGCGTCCGCATCCAGCTTGAGTCTGGACGACGGAGCAGAGGAGGAGGCGAGGGATGATGTCAGCGATTATCGACATCACACACCCGATGCGGCCATACCAGTGCCAAGCCGCATGAGAGCACAGGCGACAAAAGGTCCGAGCTTGCAGGCAGCTGTCGCTGCTTCTCAAGCCGATGGTGCTGATGTCGGCCCTGCCAACGACGATTCCGCGTCTGCATCTCTTACGGCTTCTCAGGGATCGGCAAGGGAGCAAGCTAGAGAGAGCGCTTACGATAGCCCTTCGACATCGCGTCAAGCGCCTCGCGGTTCTGTCTCCATCTCTCGCTCAGCTTCCGATCTCAACTCGCTTCCTCGCACGCCAGTTCGCGAGCCTCAAGCTACCCAAATCAGCTCCACTCCTTACGCGCCATCCATCGCTGGCCGTACGATGACATCCATGGCAGGCTCTACTCGCGGCAACGGACTTGGACTCCTGCCGAGGTCTGCGGCGGCCGCGAGTTCCGCTGGCGCGTCGACAGCGTATGGCTCAGCAAGGGACATCAGCGCGGCTCTTCAACCTAGCGAGGTCCCTGCCAGGTCGAGCGCACGGCCTATGAGCTCTCGAAGCGCACAGATGGAGCGCGTCACTTCTGCCAGCGACCTGGAAGATGAGAGTGGCGCGGAAGGCGCGGTTATGAATTCTGAAGAATCAGGGGCAACTCGCACCATGCACACGAGCGATATAGCCGTGACGCCCTTTGATCCCAACACTGCTAGAATGCCAGGACGGGAGGATGAGGTGATTGAGAGGCGCGGATCAGCGACTCCTTCTGACTCGTTCGATGAGGAAGACGTGGCTACACCACGCAGCAGTGCCAGGTCTCAGAACTCGCAATCGGCGAGCGCTAGCCACCACAGCAAGCGTCCGGGCTCAGCTACACCGGGAACGGACAGCATGAATTCGGCGAGGAGAGGCAGAATCGCAGAGGCCGTTGCTGCCGCGGATCCTGATCTCAGCGTTTCCGTCACGCGCAGCATTACCTTTGGGGCTAGTCAGAACGGCGACGCCCAGGACCAGCAGGATGTGTCTGCTCAAGTGACGCGGGTCAAGGATCGAGGCGAAGAGCCTCGCACAGTGAGTGCAAGCACGCAGAGAACGACAGAAAGGCTACTTACCTCTTCTTGCGCTCCCTGCAGCCGTTCAAGCCGATGACTCCGATTGCTAGATTCCAGGCCAGACACCGCCAGGAGAGGGAGCAGACCGTAGACTCGGCCGAAGACGTCGAGCGCGCCCTCGGGAACCTCGATGCTGAAGATTCTCTTAGCACTTCGAAAGGCAATCAACCTAGCTCGCAGCAGCAGAGCGAAGGAGAGACATCGAGACGGAGCGGCGAAAATGAGACGCGAACATCCTTTTCGAGCCCAGCGGCAGGCAAGCTTGACCGACAGCAGCAGACTGCCAGAGCTCGAACCTCGGCTCCACCTACACAGGTAGACGAGGCTGATGCGGTCAAGACACCGCGGGTTGGTGGGAGCGCAGCGGATCAAAAACGTATGGAGAACTATCTACTTTCCACAATTGCTCGCTCAGCACGCCCCCAGACATTGCGCAAGGTGACCCCTCGTGCACCACTAGGTGCGCAAAACGGCAAGAATAATGCCAAAGGATCTGCAAGCACTTCGTTTGGGGAGAGACGCCGCACTGCTCAGTCTCCCTTGTCAACTCTTGCTTCTCATTTGCAAGCCAATGCGGGCGAGGCAGAGTCAATGGTCTCTGAAGTCTCATCGACGAACGACTTGACCGTGCCGGCTCATCGGGCGGGTCCATACAGGTCCAACACGTCTTTCCCAGGCGTAGGTGTCGCCACTGGAGCCATCTCTGCTGGGGCGGGAGCGGTGGATAGCAACAGACTGAATTCGTACTTGAACAAGATAAATGGACAATTCGAAGATGAGAATCTGGGGCTGAGAGGAGAGATCGGCGTGCTCAAAGAGGAGCTCAATGATGCTCAAGCACGGATCGCAGAATATGAACGCGCCGAGACGTCTCCTCGAAACACTCAGAGCGATGGAAAAGATGTGAACGACCATTCTCAACAAGGATCCCGTGCCGCACAAGAGCAGATCGAACTACTGCAGCAAGGCCAGCGCGAATTGAACGAAGAGCTCGATCGGCTCGAAGAAGAGAAGGCCCACCTGGAAGAGCAGCTAGCGGCTTACCAAGATGCAGCCGCATCTGCAAAAGACCACGAAAGAGAAGAGCTGACGCCTGAGCAGGCTTCGGCTCTACGCGCTCAGTTGAACTTGCTCGAGGCAGACCTCGCAGATAGACATCAGGAAATCAATGACCTCGAGCTCGAAATGGACAACATCAAGCGTGATTCGGTTGATCGCATGAAGCGCGCCATGGAAGAGGCGGACGGGCTCCAGCGGGAGTCGGAGCAGAGAGCCCTTGAGGAGCGACGCGAGCTCGAGGTTCGCGAGGCTGAAGCTAGACAAGAAGCTCAGGAGCTGGCCGAAGACAAACAAGAGCTCCAGGCGCAGTTGGAGCAGTGCCAGAAAGAACGTGATGCTCTCAAGCGAGCTGCCGCGAAGCGAGCTCAGGACTTGCATGATGCTGCTCAGAATGATGATTTGGCTCAAGAGTTGGAACAAGCCTATATTGACCTGGATGAGGCGAGAGAAAGAATTGCTGCGACTGATCAGGTCGAGAAGGACGCGGAGCAACTGCGTGACGAGAATAGGGCTTTGAGAAGTCAGCTGGAAGACGCTGTTGCTCGTGAGGAGGAGCTCGAAGGACATATCGGTGCCCTTGAAGATCAGGCGATGACGCAAGAAACAGCGCTCCATGACGCGCATACTGAAGTGCAAGAGCTGCAGGCAGAGCTGGACGCTGCCGATGATCGGGTGCTGGAAGAGGCGGATCGGGTAGAGCAAAAGATGAAGAGCAGACTTTCCGATTTGGTGAGTCGACCGCGTCCGCGTGCTACATGGCCCAGAAAAAGTATACTTACATTCACTCTACCCACAGGAGATCGAGCTGGAAGAGAAGAGAGGCGAGGTGAATAGCCTGACCACGCGCTTGCGTCGTGCTCAAGAAACGCCCGCTCGCCCCAGCACGGGAACGGTGATGACTCCTGGAAGGGAACTGCAACTTGAGACCAAATTCAACGAACGTTTACAGATCGCAGATCAACATCATAAAGCCGAGCTTGCACTCAAAGATGAGGAAATCGCTCATCTGAAAGAAGTTGAAAGGGCCATGAAGGAGCGCGTTGAGGGGCTCAAGAAACAGAGCGCTATCATAGAATCCCTGGCGGACCAGTCTAGAGCACACTTCGACCCGGACAAGACGCCCGTTCCGCGCCAAGTACAGTCGCTTCGAACTGCCCGCACTCCTGCCTCGCCCTTTTCGTTTGTCGGAGTGAGTGCACGTGCGATCTGCCCAAGCCTTTGCGCTTGCATTCGCTGACAGTCACAATGCTACGCAGTCGTCGTTCGGAAATTCCACGCTGGGCAACAAGGTGGATCGCGACGAAGCGCAGCGCCTTCAACTGCTCATCGACGAGGGCAATACTAGCATGGACCACAAGCTGGCTTATATGAGCGAGCAGGGATTCTCCAACATCGAGTCAAGGAGGCAACTGAACGACGCTAGGCGCGAAATTGCTGAGTTGAAAGCTGAACTAAGAGCAGTCGGAGTGCCTGAACCTACACGAACGCTGCGAGACCCTTCCATTTCGATGGCAAGCTCGGACGGCACGACTAGGCGTCTCGACTCCAAAGCATTGAGCGAGCAGATCCACGAGCTCAAAGTTACACTGGCTCAGGAGACACAGCAGGTGCAGAAATTGCGCAGCGAGCGTGATGGGTTTGAGAAAGACAATCGCGCACTGCGCGATATTGCTTCCGCCCTCAACGCCAAGAAGAGCCAGGAGGAGGATGAGCTGAAACGAATCGCTGCCCACACGTATGCTCAGACTCAAAAAGTGAGTAGGACACAGAGGCTGGTGATGCCGAAGGCAGGGACTGATTTCAGGCATGTCCTGTGCCAAACATAGCGCCTCGATAGGGCATTTCAGACCGTGCAGCAGTACGATCATGACCTGCGCGAAGAACGTCAAAGGCTATGCGGCCTGGAAGCAGATTCTCGAGCTTCCAACATGAATAGCGCCCACCTGGAGGTGCAGTTGCGACAGGCCGAGGCTGCACTCCTTGCGCAAGAGCTGAAACTCCGCGAGAAGCAGGACGCGCACGAGCGCATGCATTCCGATTTGCTAGAGCGCTCGACCATGAGCGCTTCGGCCCCGCTTCAGCTACAACGTTTCCAGGCGGACGTGCAGCGCACTGCTGAAGAAGTAGCACATATGAAGAATCAGCGAGCAGCCATGAAGGAGGAACGTCATCAACTCCACATGAGGTACCAGGAAGCCGCACAGGTGAGTGTGCACGTTCGTAGGCAAAGCCTGACCCATACTCACCGCCCTAATCTTCTACACAGCGTCACGAGAACGTGTATGCTGAGCTCGAGGAAGCGCGCGCAGCGGTCAACACCCACGAGATCCAATTGAGCGAGCAAATAAGGACGATCGAATCGTTGCATGCCCAGCTTCGCGCGACGAATGGGAAGCTTGCGGTGACGGAGGATGCCAATGCACGTCTAGAGCAACGACGCGATGCCGTTTTTGCTCAGCTACGTGCGCTCGAGGCGGAGCTGCGTCGCGTCAAGAGCAAGTCTGACGAGTACGGCGCAGATCTTGAGAGGGCCAGACGCAATCAAGAGCTCGACAGAGCACGCGCAGTCGAAATTGCTCAGAAGTCCATCTTCTCCAACTCGAAGGCGCACGACAGGATCAGTGAATTGGAACGCGATTTGGCGATTGCCAGTAAGCGCTTCTCTCAGAATCGTGCGCAGACGTGAGTCGTTTATTGCGTGGCACGGCCGTCATACGCTCCTTCTAACCTCATCCAATACCTCTTGTGGAATCGTGCAGCGATATCGCATCACGCGCAGAGCACGCAGCGGAATGCAAAGGACTGATGCTACAGATCCGTTATCTCAAAGCCAAGCTGATGCGCGAAGGAGATCTGCGCGCAGATTTGGCTCATCAGAAGGGTTACTTGGAACAACTCGTCGGAGGTCTGAAGCTGAATCAGGAAGCGACAAGACGCTTCATTGCCGACATCAGTCGCTCGCGGGGCATCAGACCGCCTGCACCCGCGCACCCCACTCCCAAACAGCGATTCAAGAAGTGCGCGCAGGCGATTGTGGCCGTTGTTCGTATGAGACAAATGGCGGCTCGTTGGAAGCAAACTTGCGAAGTCAAGGTTCTTCTCAAGCGCGCTCACCTCGGTGCGAGGCAGAGACGCGCCGACCGCCTCGAACGAAAGCCAGATGGCGCTGGCAATCACTTGGCTCATTAGCAACGCGCATGCTCATGCGCTTATCCACCACATCCTGCTTAGTGTACTACTACTACCACCACCACCGCCACCATCTCGTCCTTCGAGCTTGCTTCGCTACTATTGTACTCATTTGCTTCTTAGTCTGAATCACACGCTTGATATATCGTGGTCTCAAAGCCGCTTGGCTATCATTGACGGTTGCGGGCCCTCGCGATCTACAACGATATTCAATTCATACTTTAGAGTGCGCCTTGCCACAAAATCTTCACGATGCGTCTTCCTCTTCGTAATTCTCGAGGATGGCAGCATCTTCGTCCGTACCAAGATGACTGTAGTTGCCATAGCTGCCCCGGCCCCGGGGACCCGTATGACGACCTCTCTCGAAAATCCACCGTCGAAGGAATGGCACCTCTTCGGCCAGGTCGAGCGCTTTCATGGCCACCGCCTGCGATACGCCGATGACAAAGGCAGGGACGGAAGCGATGGTGTCCACAAGCTTGCCGTCGACATAGTCGCGAGCGTCTGGCAGATGGATGGCGCTGATTAGAAGAACAGAATCGGTTCAGGCGTCAGCATCAAGCGCAGTCAAGAAAGGTGCCAGTTCCTCAAACTTACCCGTAGCCCCGCGATCTGTGACGTTTGAGCCACCAAGAGCCGACCAAGCCTGCCAGAGCAAAGGGTGACAGAATGACCGTAGACCACCAGAAAAAGCCGTGGCCACGAAGGCTTGCTGGGCAGCTATGCCTCCGTCCTCGGTCCGGGCGATCGCCGCCAATGCAGCTCGAGTAAGGAATCTTGCGGACCGAGGTGCGATCGAAGTAGTAGTCCTCGTTGCCGTAGGCGAGACACTGCTCTTCGACGTGCGGTGGTGGCAGCGTCGTGCCGGGGTACTGCAAGCACCTGCCAGAACCTTCCGGGTCCAGATAGTGGTTGAACTCGCACTCAAAGTCCGCCGCGGTGCAACTGCAGTTCTTGCCGATCGAATGCGGCTGGACGAGCGTCTCGCCAACAAAACAGTCCGCCCTTGCCCGCCTCCGGTAGTAGAATGTCTGCCTTCCGAAGAGACATGGCTCGGCCCTCTCTTCGCTGGGGCTCCACAACTCAAAGTCGTCCGCTTCAGGCTTGGAAGCATCCAATTTACACTTGCGCCTTTGAAGGGCCGAGAAGTCGAGATGTACCGCAACGCTCTGAGGTTGAACACCTTGTTTGATCCCAAGGAGCACAAATTTCCTATGCGTGTCCTCGGGCACTGTCAAGATGCCAGTAACGCGAAGGGTTTCGCCAAATTTGTAGCTCTGCCAGCTTTTGCCCTCGTCCAGACTATACAGCACCTCGTTCGTGGGTCGCTCATCATTTGCCAGCAGGATGATCGAGCCTTGATCGCCAAACTCCCACTTGTGCGCATCCTTGTGTACTTCTTCCCAACTGAAGCCGCCGTCCCGTGAGATAAAGGTGTCCGAGTCGGCGTAAGGCGCCAGGCTCTTGCCTACATTTCCTACCCCAAGCAGCAAACCAACAGCGGTCGGGCTGCTGAACATTGTGGTGGGATCGTCCCTCTCGGTATAGCCGTGTAGGTGGAGGCTGCAGCCGACCTGATGGCAGTCGTACGGCGCGCCATTGACGTCCGCTCTCGGAGGTGTAAGCGGCTTCCAGCGACCACCATCATTATGTGTGATGCGCGTTGAAAGAGCTTTGACGCCATTCACTGCAGCGTCTTCGGGATTATTGACGACATTGACGAGGGCGATTCCGTCCAGACCAAAGACTTTTTCAAAGTCAGCAAAGCCTGCAGCGTTGCGGTTGACATACTCCAGGCTGAGCGCAAAGTAGGTGCCATTGGAATTGCTCTTGAAGAGATTGCCCCATGCAGACTTCGGTTCGGGATGCGTGGTGACGTGCAAGAAGATTGCGTCTGTTACGGAGTCCAACACGGTGTAGGCGCGCGGGTCATCGATGCGGGTGTTGGGCGGGAATTGCGTCTTGGCAAAAGTGTTTGCGTCCAGCGAAACTTGCAAGCTGATGGACATGGACCTGGCATCGTCGATCTTGGCCAAAACGAGGTACTCTTCAAAGTTCGCAAAACCAATGATGTTCTCGAAGAGCACATTCTTTCGAGTGTAGAACTGGCTGCCCAAAATGAGTTGTAGATGATTGTCGTTTCCAAACCCGTGCTGATTGCCCGTCTTTTGAACATAGCTCTCGCACAGAATCGAGGACGAGTCGACGTGGAACTTCGGCGACCTCGCCCATGCGCAATTGCGCACATAACGATCCAGCAAGGTCCAATCGCGGCCTTGATTCAGGGTGTAGTAGGCCGCAGTGTGGCATGTCTGCGAAGTGACCGAGTTGCAGTCTCTTGAACCGATCCAGATCAACCAATCTGGTCGGTCAGGATGGAAGCGCAAGATGGGAATCCCGAGTCCGTTGGGCGGCAAAGGCGCGGTAAAGTAGTGCCACGTCTTGCCCCCATCAAAAGTGTAGTGGCAACGCTGACCACTGGTGATGAGGTACGCGTAAGTCTTTTCGTAGAGATGCATCGCCAACGTCAAGAAACGCTGCTCCGGATCGTGAGGATCCTTGACCAGCTCTGGCCGCATCCACGAGTAGCCGTCGTTGGGCGAAATCCAAATTGAGCCATCGGACACTTGCATGATCACGTACGAAGAGTCTGCAAACCATGCGCGATCGACAACTGTGCCAGGAAATTCGTGACGAGAGGACAGTACCTGGCCATTTTCGGGTCTGCGAGCCGAGCATTGCTTCGTTACCTTTTGATCTTTCGCGACGCCGCCTTCGCACGTATTGCCTGCTATTTTGCGATACCCTGACGATGCCTTGTAGGTCTGCTTGCTGCCTACACAGTCGCCTTCCGGAATGTGTTCGGGGGATCCATCAGAGACGCACTGACCATTCGGTGCGCGCACGAAGCCAAAGTCGCACTCGAAATCTTCGTCCGTGCACGCGCAAGATTTCATGTGAGGCTCAGGATCATGAAACTTGTCGCCAATGATGCAGTCCGCATCTGCTTTCCTTCGCAGATACCACTGTTTCCTCCCCATCAAGCATCCTGCATTCAGGCCGCCCACATACCACTGCTCCATGTCGCGATTCTTGTCGCATTTGCGCTTCTTTTGCGCAGCAAAGTCGAGAAACAGCGCGACGTGACGACTATTAGTTCCGGCGTCGAGGCGCGAAAGGCTTCCAATCAACAGGAATTTTTGCGCAGTGTTGTCGGGAATCGTGGTGAGGATCTTTGCTCGCATGCGCACAGGCAGCTTCAGTCGATCCCAAGTCTTGCCGTGATTCCAAGAGTAGAGGACAAAGTCGACGGGCTCCTCATCATTGACCTGTACGAGCAATCCACCATCTCCAAGTTCGTACTTGTGAGCGTCGTCGGCAATCTTTCGCCAGGTGTGACCAGCGTCCGTGCTGAGGTAGGTCTGGCAATCTTCGTACGGCAAGAGTCGGTCACCAACGCTGCCCACACCCATCACAAAGCCTGGCACGGTAGACGAAAAGACGCGACCGATGTTGTGCAATCGGCTTGCAGAGTAGAGGTGCAAAGAACACGTGTCCGGATTCTGGCCTTTGCATTTGTCGTCGGGCGCTGACAAAGGTGCCCATCGACTTCCGTCATCCCAAGTGATGCGGGTACGAACCCTATGTTCACCGGGCAGGCCCGCGCGAATATTGGCAAGTGCAGCACCTTCGATATTTTCAAGGTGCTCGTAATCGACGATGCCGCGAGCGTTGCGGTTGGTGCCGTCCAGGCTTTGCACAAAGTGAATGCCCTCGGAGTCTGAGGTGAATAGCCTACCCGTGCCGAAGCCGGGATCAAAGACGTCGACCACGAGACTATGAGTTGTGCCTTCAACGATCGTGTATGCGCCCTCCTGCAGTCCGGCGTCATGGGGGAATTTGCCCTTGTGCCAGCTCTCTCCATCCCGTGAGACGAAGAGGGCCATCTGATCACCCGCATTGCCCCCTGTACTGCTCGAAATATCCCTCAGGGCCGCCACCAAGTATGAGCCCGAAGGACCGATACCGATGAAGTTTCTCGCATCGCGACCCATGTCCATCTGAACCAAGGTTCTAGACTTGAAGAAATCGTCCGAATAGTACAGCCTCGTAGCACCTGAAACGGCGCGAGAACTAAGGCGATGATCTCCACGTGAGCGCAGGAGATGACGAGGGTCATCAAGGAGCGAGGAGGTGGATCTGACATGGATGTCTCCACCTGTTGGAGAATCTTCCCAAGCAATGCAGTAGATCCGGTCTTGGCGTTCAGCGGGAAGACTGAGGGTTGGCGTAGCCTTGGCCCAGATGCAGTGCAAAAGGAACTCGATGAGTGGTTTCGCCGGCGAGGCGAAGCCGTCGAGCGTGTAGTAGGCCTAAAAATGCACAGGACAACTGCTTGTTAGCAACGCAAGGACGAGGTGGGAGTGGGAGTGTGACACTTACGACGTCATGGCAGGTGGCGGTACCCCAGGGTGTCCAGCCGGAGCACTTCTTCCCAGCATAGATGATCTTCTCCACACCCGAAGAGCTGTCTTGATGGAATTCCAAGGGAGCTCCTGCTCTAGTGGCTGGAGGTAGAGGGACTTCAAAGCTCTGCCACGTGTTTCCCCGATCTATCGTCCGATGGTGCGTCTTGCCAGCCGTGAGGATGAAGGCCTGGACGCGGAATGACGAGACGAGTCAGCACGTGCAGGTGCGCTTGCGATGAACATGGTCTGAATGATGATGGAACATCAACTCACCCTCTTTGGGTCGGTCGGGTGCTCCACGAGCATGGCCGCCTGCCCTCTCGTAGGCGCACCGGGACCTTCGATAACCTTCCAATCCCTTCCCTCATTCTCCGACCTGTACACAGTTCCGTGCACCGCATCATGATAGAGCACCGTGCTGGAATCTGGAAAGTAGCTGATCCGAGCAGGAAGCGACGAGAAGTGCGTCTTGCTCACAAAAGGTTGAGCTGCTGAGAGGACCAATGGCAGGATGGCTGCGAGAAGCACGAGGCTCAACTGCGCTATTCTCGCCTTGCTGCGACCCAGCCTTGCGAGGTTGACCATCGTCGTGCGCTGAGCCAGGATCTCCGCCCAAAGCTCCTATCACGATCAAGCGCTTTGAAGACCGGATCGAAGGGGGCAGCTTGGGGTTGTGCACGTTGTGGGCGGGAGAGAAATCGTGAATGGATCAAGACGTGAGGTGGTGCTGCTCAGTGCATGGAACATCGCAGCTGCAGACCCTCTTCTCAACGGCGCGGTGCGTGCACCTGCGTCCCGCGGGTCGCCTGACTGCGCCCGTAGACATCACGCGCAGCGCCCGCCCGCATAGACGCGGTGCCGCATCAATCAGAATCTTGAATAACAGTCATGCACAACTAAGTCGGCTTTTGTGTAATCGTCAGGCATCAAATTCTATTCTTGATTTGTGATTGATGCGCTTATGAGATCTTCATTTGAGCGACTTGCGCGCACGGACGCAGGATACCTCAGCCAAGAATTGGCTCAGCAGGCACAATTCACGTGATTGGCGATTCAGCCACAAAGGCCAATCCATTTTGAATTCTTGACTCGCGCACAAACATTCAATTGATTCACGATTCTTGATACAAAATCCAAATTGGAAGACAAGGACTCCGCAAGGTGCATCACAAGGAGTCAATGTTTGAGTGATCATCCAAACGGGACGCAGGGGAAACGCCTCCCTTCGCTCAGCGCTCCTTCTCCATTCGTTGGTCTTTAAAGCCTGTCGAAGTGTGAACGTCGCGGGAATTGGGCGCGGCCCGCGTCATCAAAAAGTTTCCTGTACCGCTCGGTGTCTCCAATCTGCGCTTTGGGGGAGGCAATAAGTCGAACGCGCCTACGGAGGGATTATATGCTTGCGTAATGAAGGGTGAATGTGAGTCCGAGGTGCAGAGCAGCTACGCTCTCTATGGAGGGTGTCAAAAAAGTTGGAGTCCATGCTTGGAGCGATCTGACCGCAGAGCGGGCGGCGCGCGCCGTCGATACGACACCATGTGCGGCCCTTTATGTCAATAGCTCAGCGCTCGATTCGGAAGGCAATACTTCCACGCGTGTGTCTCCACCGAGATAATGGTGGGTGTCAAAGTTGAGATTGCAGCTTCTCATTGCGCGACGGAGAGCATAAGCTTGCGTACACATCTGAAGCGCAATCCGACAAAGATGCACCTTGTGCTCCTTCTTGCCATCGTAGGACAAGCAAAGCAGAGGGTAGGGAACGTCCAAGCTAAGCAGCCTTGACCTCTACAGATCCTGCTCCCGTTCTATAGTCATCCCAAGTAGCTCTGATTCTATGCCAGACAGCCGCAGGCGAGTCCAGCGCCGGTCTGATGTCCAGGTGAAACACGGGCTCTCCGGTCTCTGGATCGTCAGGTCCAGAGTAGTAATCGATGACATATCTCTGATCCCCTTGTGGTGCTGATGCCGTAGAGACAGAGTTGGCCGACTTGAGGGATGATCTAACGACCCAATCGTGCCGGTCGAACGGCGGCTCGGAGCTGGACACAGGCGGGTTGCGATTTCAGATAAGCCATCCCTCAAAAATCATGCGCGTCACTCATAGCTGCTCACCTGTAAGTGTTGGGTGCGATGGCGCCGAGGTACGAGTAGAATCTAGCTTTGGGCGACAAGGTGCCTGGACGCCCCTGAAATTTGACGAGAGATGTGGACTTGGAATCTCTGCAGCCATATCGTCGAAAAGTGATCAGTAGATTGTGACGCGACGGTATCCGCGCCATTAAGTCATCCGCTCGTTCTGCTCACCTGCCGCACTTTTCTTCCCACTCCAGCACTTGTTTCCAGGCTTCCTCGTTCAAGAAGTTGTGCACCAGCACCATCATCTCGACGTGTTCCTCTGGCGTTTCCCACCCTTTTCGCACCAGCGCGTTGTAGAATTGCTGTGGCGAAGGGTATTCCCAGTTGCTCGCTTGCGCTTCCTTGCTTGACGATCCGCCTGTGGCATCGTGCATGACGGGGCAGCTCGACGCGCCGTCCGAGGTGGAAGCAGGCGCGTCGTAAGGAGAGGCACCCGCCGGAGCAGATGATTGACTTCGAGGTATTGAGCTGACTATGCGCTCGGTCGATAGCTCCACAGTCTGCTTGACGGACTCCCGCGCTTGAGAGAGAAAAGGCATGTAATTGAGCGGATTCAGGCTCGAAGCCAGACTCTTGCCACCGGAGGCAGAGGTGGAGGCGTACGACTCATCGACGGACACCGGCGCCGATGCCGACGACCTGTTCGCAGCAGAGAATGGCGACGACCCCATCGAATCTGACCCGGCCTTGTGCATTGGACAGCCAGCAGGCACCTCTTCTGTAGCGACGGCGCTCCTGGCATGCGCACTGGTCCTTGACGCGCTTGGCGGCTTTGTTCTTGAAGGTCCCGCGCCACTTTTGCGTCCAAGGGGAACGTAGTTGGGACTCCAGACATCTCGAGGCGATGCCCCTGCTGCTACGCGAGACTGCAGCAGCTCGAAAATCGCCATCTGGTTGGATGCTGGACCGGCCAAGGCTGGATGTGGAGGCGGTGCTGGAGACATTTTGAGGTGCGCTAAAGGAGCTTTCGGATGGGTCGTCTTGGCTGAACAAAGCTGCTTCTTCCCAAGATCGCCGGCGCCCTGAATAGTGGTGGCGCAAGAGGAAGAATTGAAAGGGTGTGTGGCTGTATGCTGCGAGATGTTGTGAGGTTCAGTCAACACTCATTGGTGAGGCTGTGAACTTTTTCCTCTTTTTGCTGATAAATCCAAAACCAAAACGGCGCCGCATACATGCGTGCGCGTCACCTCGAGACGGATCGCGCCGGAATCAAGCGGCGCAAGACGGCCGACCCACGCCGAGCTGAGACGACACGTGCTCTGGTGACGCCCTGTCTTTCTTGATTGCTGCTCATGCGCGCGGCCAAAGAGCTGCGCGGTGTCCCTCCACCATCACCATGGCCCCAATCAAAGTCAAGATCAGCGACCTACCAGCATGTCACGAGCTAACCTCGATCACGCTTACTTTCTATTCTGAAGTTGTCAGTCTATCGCAAGACGCGAACGGGAAGCACTCTCGTCAGGTGTATTCCATTCATCTTCAACACTCCTTACGGTCCAGCCTTTGAGGGACAGCTTTGACCGCCGATTTCAGACTCGTGACAACTGGTTAGATGGCGTGGTTCAGCAATCAATGGTCGCGACTACAAAATGCGGTCAACGACACGTTTGATCCCATAGGCGACGGCACATTCTCACCTCATGCTCAGCACAATGATCCAGGTCAAGCCTCGGCTAGTGGGATCGCTGGTGGCAGCTCGGGCAGGACTCCGTTTGGCAGAGCGAACTCTGGCACTACGGATGGGGCACCTATCAAGCACATCAATGTAGCGTGGGGCAAGCAAAGGTGAGTGTCCAGGCAGATCCGAGAGCAAACGTACAGACTTTGTGTGCTAGCGCGCACATAGAATTCTCGAGTTGTGGCGCAATGGGTGCAAACAATGCTGCTCACTGGCGTTGGAGTGCTGGATCCCAGTCTTTGGTTGCGCCCGAGCGACCTCGGATCGCCCAAGCTGATGCTTCCGGTCGATTAAAGCTGACACACTTCCACTCTCACTTCGCCTATGCACAAATCAGGTTATCCATCAACCTGCCACCAAGCCCACCACCAACGCTGGGCATTCTCAAGGCGCACATCGCCACTCAAACATTCGTACCCTACGACAACATCAAGCTGATATCGTCGGGGTTCATTCTTCGTGACGACCGAGCCGCCTTAACCTCTTTTGGCCTCAAAGATGGATCCAAGCTGACCCTGGTAGGCTCGACAGACGGACCTCCTCCCATCGGAGATCGACCGGGTGGGAAAGCGCCTCCTCCACCTCCCCCAAAAGAAGAGCAAGAACCGGAGAGCGAATCTTCGTTGATTTCTCGCATAGAGACGATCCTGAACGGGGTGAGGAGGGACTTGGGACCGGATATAGAGGCTTTCTGTGCAGGTTCGCAGCCGCCTACTTCTCCTGCCGAGAGCAGATCCAAGACGCAAAAAAGATTGAGCGAGTTGCTCCTGAGGGCTTTGTTGGCTTTGGACAGCGTCGCTGTCACTGGGGAAGAGAGCAGGTTGAAGAGAAAGGAAGCTGTGAAAGAGGTTCAGTCTAGATTGGACGAAGTGGACAGGGCATGGGCCGAGAGCAAGATGGCCGAGATGGAGAAGAGCAAGGAGGCATAGATTGTGCTCCGAAGTCGAATTCATCTCTGCTACTACTGCCGTTCCTGACCCACGAGTATGAAGCTCGGCTTTCCACAACATCACGGGCCCACAAGCTGCTCTTGCGTCTTTCAGACAGGGAGACAAGTGTCGAGTTATGTTGCTCTATCGAGAATTCAAGCATGTTTCTTGGACATCTATCACCACGCTTGTGATAGCAGGGGCAAGGTGGGTAATTGAAGTGACTTTGAAAGGAGCGTGCGAAGAGGGAGTGCACTTCTTGGGCTTCAAAGTTTTCTCTGCCTACGACGGGGCACAATCATGGATTATCATTGTTCGTATAGCGAAGGCCTCGGTCTGACACTAATCGTCGCGCGAGCAAGCCCCAGCATCGGCATCGGCATCGTGCTGCGCTGCAATGGGCGTGGGAGGTACAGCAGTCAATACGCTGCTGCTCCATTCATCACTGGGCGCGCAGGAGATAGTTGCGCACTTTGCATGTCTGCAAGGAGCAGTCGCTCTTCGTTCCAGGATCTGGAACTGGGGCGAAGGAGCAGAAGCGGAAGGAGAGAGGGAAAAGCTGGGAGATGTGAATGCGAAGGTGGAAAGCCGATGTTGGGAAGAGAAGGTGTTTGTGGGGAAACGACGGCCGAGAGAGCTGAATGAATTGGCCCTTTTGGCTGCGGGCGCAGTAGCGGTGGTGTGTATGTTGAGGCCGAGGTGAGATGGGCTTTCGGAAGGCTGGAATGGGAATGGAGCACTGGTCAAGGAGGACCATTGTTCCAGGCCTCCTCTATTCATGCGCAGCAGGCGCATATTTAAAAACTTGGAAGACGAAGAGTCTGAGACATTCTTGTTGGCATAGGCTCCCGCCCCCCAAGTCGAGCCCATCAGTGGCGGAGGCACGTCGTACTCTGCTCTCGACGCCGCCATGTGTGGCAAAGTGGATCTGCTACGCAGTCCTTCGCACCTTGCGCGTGGTGTAATGGGGCTCGAGATGGGGCAGGGATCTTGATTGTGAAGTGTAGATTCCTTATTGAAGGTAACGCTGTCAGCTTTATGAACATCGGCTGGCGGAAAAGGTCGCCAAATCTCGGAGTCTGGATGAGCAGAGATGAGTCGGTGACCATCTTCGGGAGTCGTAGGACTCGAGTCAGTGTTCGCAGCGTCTTGCGGATGGTCGAAAGACGAGAGAGAAGCAGGGGACGAGGACGAGGGAAGTCCATTGCGAACCGTCAAGCGCCGGACGGGTGTAGTGCAATGATTCGACGTTTGCAAAAGCGGTTCCGAAAAGGTTCGAGAAGCGTGTTGTTGTTTGAGAGCGAGCGACAGGGAAGGACGTTGGCGGCGCATCGCTTGGGCTTTGACGTCGGTGCTCGGCAAGATAGGTCCTTTTGACAAAGCACCGGGCAGATTATCGTGCGCAACTGCGCAGACACTGCCGTGCACCTGCTCTTCGAACTGGCATGATGAGCTCGAGAGACTGGTCGGCCCTGTCGATGTGAGACTCTGGGTGTCGGTGTTGTCGCAAACGTCTACCAGCAGGCTCAATGGACGATGTCCGTTGCCGATGTATAGGGACGGCGTTTTGGTGGTCGGAAGATGGTCTGGCATCGGCGGCTCACCCAGCGGAGACTGACACAGAGCGCGCGGCTCATCGAGCTCGATGGCGTCGCGTGCCTGACGTGGCGTCGTCCTCCGGGTAGGTTGATCCTTCTGGCCACTCGCTTGGGACGCTCGTCTTGCTGCTTGACGCATAGTTGCACGATCTGAAACAAACCAGGGCATCTTCTTGCTGAGTGTGCGCAAGAGACCGATCCTTTTGGATGGGGCGGCGGTGGAGCTCGGCAGGGCCGGAGTTGCAATTTCAAGCCAGTCGGCGTCTCGATGAAGAAGAGCGACGGTGTCTTTGCAATTGCGGGCATCTCCATCAATAGACACGCTAGCAGAAAGAGTTGGCTCTGATTTTTCAGTTGAAGGTAGATCCGCCTTGACCGCTACATGGCTCCTTGTGCACTGAACGCACTGTACGTGCGCTTGGATGCGCGGATGCGGCTTGCCCTATAGGGACGGCGTCTGCATCAGCACCAGACTTGACGCTCTCGGCAATTCTTGCCCTCTGACTCACCTTGGCAATGGAATCGTCTGGGAGAAACGTATTATGCTTCTCATCTAGAGATACCGGACTGTTCTGGGCCGACCAATTGCATGTAGCCCAATTATCCTTCGCTTCGGAACAAGCGAAATGCCAATTAGCGAGCAAGTCTAGTCCCTTTCTAGGAGATTTGGACGCCATTGGGAGTCGAGGCGCCAGGGCGATTCGACGTGTCTTTACTTGACATTTTCGAAAAGTGCCTGTAAAAGTGCGCACAAGCTCGACGGGTTTACGACTATTAGTGTGCGAGGACCAAGCGTAGTTGGTACCACGGCTACAGTCGTGCTCGTCAAAGTTCCACTCCAGCGATGTGGTTTCGGTCGAGGGAGAGACGTCGTGGGGCTCGTAGATGGGCTCCATAGCTGCGGGGATGGGGACTACAAGGCTACGCTCTTTGAAGACCTGTTCTGGCTCGAGGGTAGAGTCTGTAGCGAGGTCCAATCGGCAAAGGTAAGATGGGGAGAGGCACTGGAACGGGAGCCGCATGGTGGTGGAGAAGAGATGTGCTTCAGCTCGACGCAAATGGGCGCCCAGATGTTTGTTGGCTTGGCCCGAAGTGGCTGTCGACAAAGCTCTGACCGGTGGTCTTCGAGTGAGCGGTCAAGAGATGAAGGGGGAAAGGCGAGCAGAGCTACAGTAGACGCTCGTTTATGAGCACAACTGGCTGGTACTGCGGCTTTGCGATTGTCTGCCCATGTAGCCGCCATTCCACAATGGCGATGTGCTGCAAAGCGCAGCAACCATCCGTCAACGAACTTCCGTTGCAGGGTAGACCAGGGGCAAGAATGCGCTTCGCCCGCCTTGGATGTAGTTCCCTGTGTACAGCGTACGCTACGATGCGGACATGGACACCTTTCTCATGCGCCACTACAGTCAGGCGGGCGGGCGTACAGCGCAAGTCGACTCGCACTCGCTTCATCATGTTTGGGGCCGACGCTCCATCCCGCCGCTCGGCTGCTGACGCTTGCAAGGTGTTGGTCTGCTCCGCCCCGCCTGACCAACGCTACGCCACGCCACGCATACGCAAGGTACCGCAGCGAAATGTGCCGCCGTATCGTGTGAGGGGGCGGGCGCGGAGGTTCTTGATCGTTGCATGGGATTTAGCACCTCATTTCTGATAGAACGAACGGCGAATATGTATCAAGGAGCTCCAGGCGTGCGGCAGGACGCGGCCTCGACAAAGATCCGTCCGCCATGGGTCGCCTAGCGGTCCTGAGCTCGATCGCTCAAGAGCGGGATTCATATGAGTGCCGAGTGCTTACAGACGCCCGCAATGTCGAGATGAAACGAAGTCCGATATGAACGATCGGGTAGCAGCGCCCGGGCGCGTAATTGCTTGACCCTCTCTTCGGTAGCGACCGTGATCTAATGAGACAGCGATCGAGCTTCAACCTTGTGTCTTGATACTGGACCCTGGATGGAGGTGAGCCTTGACCACTCGGCAGCATGACCAAGCTTTGAGTGTGGGTCGGGAGGGTTTGTCAGGCACTTGGACACCTTGCCACGTACTGCGCGTTCTCGAGGGAGAGGGGAGCGTCTCTGCACCTCTGAACTATGTCTCTTGACTGACGTGCTTCGCGTCTTGTACCGAAGCGAGGTCTAGTGCACGGTCCTCACTCTCGTCCAGAGGAAGCGAAAATTGCTTCTTGCGTTGCAAAATCATGCAATGGTGAACATCGAAATGCAGATCTGAATCGTGAGTCCTTGGCCGCGCTTCACTTGCCATGCGACGCGGGTCTTGTGGGTTGTGCGTCGCGCAAAAGCTCACAACCGCCGATGTGGTGGCGGGAAAAGCATGTCGGTCGCCATGGATCAATTTGTGAACGTGCGAAGGGGCATTCCACCCGCAGCCCTTTGCAGAGTGCACGCTTCAAAGTGCGTCTCGTTCGCAGCAAGAAATGCCCAGTGACTCCACATTTTTGAATGAGGTTGCACTTGCGAATAATGAAATGAGCTTGGTGATGGATCAACATCCAGCAACGCTGCGCCTCATCAACTGCGGGGTCCCACCGCAATCCATCCAGTGCAACAGCGATAAAGCATTGCGGTGATGCTGAGCTTGATTCACCATTTATCAGTCTGTGCCATCTCCTCGCCGTAAAGTTGAGACGTGTGAATGTACTGAGCACGCTGCCTTGCCCAGAGTGAAGCGTCGCGGCTTCCTATTGCGATGGCTACTTTAGTCTCTTTCGAGGATGCGATTCCCATGTGCAAGCGGTACAGACCCCTTTCATCTTCACGATGGGTGATTGTCTCGGATGCAGATCTTAGGCTGCTGCCTATGCGGCACGGCGTCTGCTTAGTTGAAGAGGCCCCGAGATCCGTCCGATCACCGCGCCGTGCTCGACGGATCCGCGTATGGGAATGATCGAAGGCCAACATCTATGGCGTGTGCTTGCGCATGGGTGGCAAATATCGAGCGAGTGGCAAAGACGCACGAGCGATCAAGTCAGTCTGAGAATCTTCCGGGGCCCCTTCAACCGCCAGAGCTAGAGCTAGGAGTCATAGAAGGTTCGCCCTCGATCTGCCCACCCCTATAGACGACCTAGGCAGTATGGCGTCTGGGTGCTTGGGAGACGTGGGAGTCTCGAGCATGTTTTGTAGGTCCTTCACCATCGCCACCGTCTCGCTATTAGACCAATTTTGAGGTCAACATTTTAGCGGTCAAGCTCTGTCCCTCGATCCTGCGGAGTTTCTCTGACGCAACAGCACGTCTCACCTTCAGAAATCCGCTTGAGCCTTGTCGAAGACCTAGCTGCAGACGCTTCAAGACTTGGGTCAAGCTATGAAGGAAGAGGCGAAAATCGTGAGTGGCTTGACAACGCGTCAGACCGTCGCTGGCAAGCTGCGTCTCAGGTGAGACGCGGTGTCAAGACTTATAGATTGTTGTTGCCTATAGCTAGCTCACCGCTCGCTGTTGTTCCTCCGTCAATCGGGCGCAGCAGTCGTATTGCCAGCTGGGCCGGCTTGCGTAGTTAGACGATTCCCGAGTCTGCACGATTTCCGATCTGAGCAAGTTCGCCTGCATGAACTTTTCGCTGAAGCGAATGAATACCCATGCTTGGCGTCGACGCGCTAGCGGGCAAGAGCTCAAAACGGACCAGGGGAAAGGCTGTGCTGTGCGCACTCGTGACTGATGCGATTAAGCACCCGCGGAGAGTCACGGTCGTGCACGTCATCAGCGACGACGTTACGCAAGGTGGTCGCTCTGATCGATCTCTGACCTTCTGGATCCACGATGTAGCTGCGTGGGTGGCAGCTGGTGGACGGATGAACAGAAAGAGGCTAGCCAGCCCTTTTTCAGTCTGCACGGTGAGCATGGCAAGGACCGCACTCTCACGTGGGAAGTCGGTTAGCTCGTTCGGTTTCCCCGTTTCCCGCACGGAGGATTCGCGCGCGTGTGCGCAGTCGCAACTTGTCGCGCTTCCGCTCATCGTGCTTTTAGCGCCTACAAGCCAGACAGGTTGCTTGCCAAGATAAAGGAGCCCCTAAGCAGCAGCAGCAGCTTTCGTGTCTGAGGGGCCGTGTGAACGTGCTCAAGCATGCATGCCGCTTGCCGATCAGCTGTAGTCGCCTATGCAGCAGGGGTTGGATGCAGGCATGGAGAATCACTCGTTCCAGAATCACAATTGTGACTCAACTGTGAGTGGACACGAGACATGTCTCGCTCTTGGGGCGGGGGCGGGGGCGGGGGCGAGGGTGCTGGACTGAGCATTTGGCGTCCCCGAACGTGGGTTGGCTCGTCATCGAGCGGGCTCGTGAGGCACCACCACCCCCACGTCATTACTCCAAGCTACCCGGCAGACCTCCTGAGTCAAGAGAAGCGAACAAGATAGAACACTGCCACAGCTCGACGTGCGCGCCGCCTCGCCCGAGGAGTCCAGCCGTCTGTCTCGTGCTATAAAGAGGTCCAAAAGACGCTTGGCCACGCAGTCATCCCTCCAAGCTCTGCACTCCCATCCATCGAGATCATGCCGGCCCTTTCTAAACTTTCCTTTTACAAGAAGAAAGCTGCTGAGAGTGGCACGAACTCTGTTGATACTGGCGAGCGAGCCGTCAACAATGGTCGACGGGTGGGACTAGAGGATCCATCGGATGTCCGTCTACAGGACGATCCCAACATCTTTCCGACTGGTCGACCTGATCACTCCAAAGCGCCATTAGCGGTGTCCAGCGCTACAGCGGGAGGCTCGAGCGCTGCTGCAAAGGCTACTGAGCTGGGCGACGTCGACGCTCAGCAACAACTGCAGTACCCTGCGCCTGTTGGGCCGCCTTCTACTACACTGCTTGATCCTGTCGGCAAGGCTTTCATAGATCCCAGACTGTATGGAGGGATGAGCGTCAACAAGAGCAATGGCGATTTGGGCGAACCTTTAAATGTCATTGGTGAGTGGACTGCCACACCATTGCGGCACGCCACCTGCGATCCGTCTTGAGCCTTTTTCACCGCCAGTCTCAACTCTGACACTGGCACTTCTTGCGCTTTGGGATGACAGTCTCGGCTCTGTCATCCCCAGAGATCCTGACTCGAAAAGGTCTGCAGCAATACCTCCGTTCGTTGGATTTGGACATGGAATGTTTCGGACTGCACTCTGGTGCTCTGCAAAAGGCTAATCTAGACCCTCGAGGATTCTCCGACGAGCTCTTTCTGTACCGCGAAGTCTACACACCTCTGGATCATCTGTTCGGTACGTGCGTGGAAAGCTTGATTGGCGGCAATCATATCCGCGTTTGGCAGCAACAAGGTACCGGAGCTTGGTTCTTCGCTGCGAGCGAGGAAGAAAATGTGAGCAAACATCACAAGATCATTCCGAATGGCTACGATTTGGGCAGAGACAAAGTGGTGGGTCTCAGTCAGAAGAACAAGAATGGTATTACGTGAGTTGATCGGCTTCTCGTCGTCTAGCTGCTGCTGCGGTCGCTCACCGCTCGAGGCACGGCGTTCCGATTACCGATTCGCATCTCAGCTCGTGGTTCTTCACTCGGTATCAGACCAAGGTGCAATGGCTGGACGGTCTAATGCCTGCAGGTGCTCAAGGTATCAACCATGACATTGCCGTGCGTCGCCGACTTGTCTCGGAAAGTCTGCGAGAGATAGTTGACGTGTCTCTCTGCACACTACAGGTGGACGGCCGAACAGCTCTGCTGACGATCAAGATTCTCAATTCTGACGACAAGGCCGCGCTCAAGAAGACCTCTGCTCAGCTCAAAGCTGCAGAGAAGGAGCACAAGAGGATCAGCAAGCGTTTGAGTAAGCAGTCTCCAGATGCTACTGTCCCTGCTGCGGCGTCAGCCAACGGAGCAGGGAAGGATGCTTCTGCGGATGCGGCTCAACCGAGCGAATCGGCGCAGGCGTCGACGAATGAGCCTGCTGTGGCGACCAAAAACGCTGCCAAGTGGCTCAAGCGTATCAGCACGAGCGCAAAGAGATCATCGAGGCAGGACACACCTGCAGTCGAGACTGCGCAAGCCGCACCGGCGATTGCAGCAGCCTGAAGACAAGAACAGTCGGCCTGTCTGCACCCTGACGAGGTGACATCACGTTGCGAAGCATGATTGCAAGGATCAGCGCCACGAGCGACGCAGCTCACGACTCACCATTCACGATTCATGCACCTTGACGACGCCCTTCACCACGCACCGCGAGATGTTCACAACTTTGCCGTGGGAGCGTACGTAGACAGACCTGCTTCCTCTGAACCGTTCAGCAATTCGATACCATCTGCAAGAGCCTGCTTTGCTGATCGAGTTGACCTGTGTTGTGCTGGCTTTGCTCAAGAGTTGCAGGCACTCCTGCCTGCCTGCCTGCCTGCCTCCGACCCACGAGTTGCATTGCGCTTTACTGTTGGCTGCGAACATCTCAAAGTGGGCGCGCGGTCCAAGCTTTTCTGCTCCTGATGATCTCAACTCCAATGAAGAGCCACGCATCTCTGCAGCTCCGGGTGCGGCGCTTTTCTTCCACACATTTCTAGCAGCTTTCGAAGCGACAGGCATTGGGTGCGCTACGCTTTGACACACGCGATCGAGGTGCTTGATTGCCCATCTCGAATATCCATGCTGCAGCTCACGCAAGTCACGACTCGTATGACGAATCGCGTATCCGAACGATTCGCTTGGCTCTCAGTAGTCAGAGCTATAGCGTGATGAATGTGTGAGTAGCGAGTGTGAGTATATGGCACGACTCACACGACTCACGCTCGTTTCATTCCGCCCAATATTCACCATTCAATTCGTGATTACCCCGCGTGACTCCACATCGATCGATGCATGAAGGCGGTGCATGGCGCGTGCCCGCTTCCCCCGCTTGGAGCGTATTGTTATTCCTGCGCCGCTCGGCCGCTCGGCCGCCCGGCCGTCTCGCTCGCTTGACCGACGCTGCTAGCATGCTTTAATTGAACCCCACACATGCGCTCGAGCCACTCATCGTGACTCACGACTCGGACTCTTGTCACATCGCGATCGACGAAGGCCAAGTCAAGTCACATTCATCAGTGACAGTGTGAGTCGTGATCGAGTCGTGAGTCTTGAGCGAATCACGAATCCACGGATGGTGAATGGTGAATCTCCTGATTGCCGACGACGAGGCACTTCACGAACTCACACTCCATCACCTGTCTGCTCGTCTAAGCTGCTCACCCACGCGCAAGGCTGGTAATCCTTCAAGGGGTGTGACCCTGCTCTACTGGTAAAAGCACAATCGTGCCAAGCGAGACGAAAAACGCTTCGTAGCTTTGACCTTGACAAAAGTCTGCGCAAGCGACAAGCACCAAGCGTTTCAGTACCGCAACAAGCGTTTCAAAACATTTCAGTACCGCAAGCCAGCCAGCCAGCCAGCCAGCCAGCCGTCTCTCTCGAGCTTCTTTACGGTGGCTGACGTCGCAGCCCGCACGAAAAGCATGCACCCTCAGAACGCCATTCATCGGCAGAGCCTGGAGGCCAGGGATGACTTTTGGCTCAAGGCGTCCAAAGATATCTCGTGGCACTTGCCGCCCACAACTGCGTACGGCAAGACTGATCTTTCGCGCGAGACTGCGCCCTACGCTCAAGGCAAGACCTGGTTCCCCAATGCTCAGCGTAGGTTCAAGCATTCGTATCACTCTGATTGCGCTGCTGCTCACCCAGTCGCCCCAATGCCACATCTTCCCCCCGCCTACCTTCTCCTGAACCTCATTCACAAGTCAATACCTGCTTCAATGCGCTGGACAGGCACGTCTATCCACCACCTTACGCTGGCGCTCCACCTCTTACGCCCAGCCCTCACACTCCACATTTGGCCATCGACTCTGCTCTTTCGCAGCGCATAGCTTTTCATCACGTCTCGCCTTTGCCCTTTCAGAAACAACAATATCGAGCCATCACTTATGGCGCTGCTTTGGAGTACGTCCAGACCCTCGCCGGGGTGCTCAAGAGCAAAGGCCTCAAGAAGGGCGATACTGTGAGTGAAGGGATGGTATTGCCGCATGGCAGCGCGGCGACGAGCTCTTCTGACACGCAATGCCACGGCTTCCAGGTCATCATCTACATGCCCATGATCCCAGAGACTGCGCTAGCCATGCTGGCGTGCGCGAGGCTAGGCGCTATCCATTCCGTCGTCTTTGGCGGCTTTGCAGCTCGAGAGCTAGCCAAGCGTATCGACGACAGTCGATGCAAGCTGGTTCTCTCCGCTTCTTGTGGGTTGGAGCCACGAGGGCCCGTGGAGTACAAACCTCTGGTGGACGCAGCTTTCGGCCACTGCAAGCACAAACCTCAAGGCTTGCTCTTCTTGGCCAGAAACACCATCTCTGGGCATGAGCCACCGCGGATCGACGCTCGAGGCAAGGCGGGAGTGCCAGAGTGGGATTGGGAAGACGAGCTGAGGCTAACGAGGGAAGGTGTGGATGGAAGACACAAGTGCTGGTCTTGCGTTCCTGTAGCTTCAGAGGAGCCCGTCTACATTCTGTATACGTGAGTCGCGCGTCAAGCACTTTCTTGACGGAATCTTGTTGGAGTCCGCTCACGCGCGGTGAGACTTGTGCGTTCGCAGTTCCGGAACAACCGGTACTCCGAAGGGCGTGACCAGATTGACGGGTGGGCACGCCGTCGGTTTGAGGTACTCTATAGAGCACGCCTTTGGAATGAAGCCTTCGGACACTATGCTTTGCGCCTCTGATCTAGGGTGCGTGCATGCTCGAATACCTTGCTCTGCGGAGTGCGCAATGACCTAATGAACCCAAATTGCACGGAGACAGCTGGGTAGTCGGTCATAGTTACATTCTGTACGCTCCACTCTTCCTCGGCGCTTCCACGTGCATTTTCGAGGGCAAACCCGTCACGCCTGACGCTGGGATTCTGTGGCGGACGATCTCTGCGCTGGGTGTCACACATCTCTTCACGGCGCCCACAGCTCTGCGAGCCGTGCGCGGTCAAGACCCCTCTGGTCAACTGATGCGCTCACCAAGCATCAATCTTCGCACTCTACGGGCGCTTTTCTTGGCGGGCGAACGATCAGAACCGACCCTAGTCTCGTTTTACCAAAAACGGTTGCGAGAGATTGCTGCTCCGGGCTTCGAGACAAACGATAATTATTGGCAAACGGAATCGGGGTCTCCAATCACCGCTCTGATGCTGGGCAGTGCTTGGCACAACTTGCCCTGCATCCCAGGCTCTGCAGGCTTGGCTCAGCCTGGCATGGACGTTCGTATCGTCGACGATGCTGGCAACGAGATTCGCGAAGCGGGAAAGATGGGCAACCTGGTCGTTGCTCCTCCCCTGTCGCCCACCTTTCTGGGTGGTTTGTGGAATAACCAGGCTGGTTTCCACGATGCTTATTGGAGCCGTTTCCAGAAACAGGGATGGTTCGATACGGGAGATGCGGCCGTCATGGATGAAGAGGGATACATTACCATCTTGGCTAGGTCTGACGACATCATACAAGTCGCCGGTCATCGTCTGGGCACGGGCTTGCTGGAACAAGTCCTCACTTCTCATCCCGACGTTCTCGAGGTGCGTCGGCGGACTCGGCGCGAGGTTGTGGATCTCAAATGTCAAGTGCTGATCCGTGCATCGCCTTTCTCTCCGCAGTGCTGCGTTGTGGGAGCACCCGAAAAGACAAAAGGAACGGTTCCATTCGCCCTCGTCGTCGCTCGTTCGGACCGGAAAGAGCAAGATGTTGAAGCGATACTCAAGAATGTCAACGAACACCTTCGAGCAGAGGTTGGTCCCATAGCACGTGAGTCGCTATCGCCTTGTTTTGCCAAGCAGCCTTGGTTGTGGGCCAGCTGACGCTAGCAACCTTGATACGATATCAGAGCTTGGCGCGCTCGTCCTCACTTCTGCTCTGCCAAAGACGCGCTCGGGCAAGACGCTTCGGAAGGTAGTCAGGGTCGTCACGGAGCAGGCAGCAGAGGGCAAGAGCAGCACGGATATCAGTCAGCTTCCGGTTCCGCCAACCATCGAGAGCATCGACGCGGTGCACAAGGCAGTTGAAGCGATCGAGAAGCACTTTGCGATTCGCACCAGATTGTAGAGCATGGAGCGTCGCTAAATACATCGATTGCTATGCATTGCTGCTATACAACAGGCTCCCAGTGGACAGCAGCCCGAGGATTGATTCGGTTAGACGGGAGGGCCGGGCAAAAAGGCCAACCTCTTCAGCAGATCCTCTGCTTCTGCGGTGTGCTCAGTATTGGCCGCGATGACCCTCGTCAAGTACTCGTTGGCAAGGGCCGGATTCGCTTCCCTTTGTGGTATCGCGGCGTCTGGAATTTGGTGCGCAAACTCTTGACTATCTAGATCCATAGCCGAGGTATCCTTGTCTCTTTGCGCGCCCGCTCGTGCGATTTGAGAGTTCTTGATGTGTCGCAACGCATTTGGGTTCAACAGAGCTTCTCTCTCCTTGCGTTTCTGATTCTCCGAAGCAATGTCTCCCATTTCCCACCGTGCCGCCACAACATAGCTGGCGACGTATCTCTCGAAAGGTAAAGGGTCCGCACTCTCTCTGGCTCCTTCTACCAAATCCACAATGCGTTTGTGCCACGTTGCTGCAGCAAGAATATCGCCCGCCGCTTCATAAAGCGTAATGATGCACTCGATGTGGCTGATCTGGTCAATGGTCGCCATGCTCGCAGAGCCGACGCTGAGTGCTCGCTTGTAGCACGATATGGCATGCTGGGATCTGCGTCAAATCGACTGAAGGTGCTCAGCTGAGTGCAGGCGCGCTGAGCCTTTTTGTATCTTTCGGACTAACCTGCCAAGTTTTTCGTAGCAATTGGCTTGCGCGATCCAGAGGGATGGAAGAAAGGGGCTGCCATCGGAAAGGATCGCATGTCAGCCGAGGACGACCGGCTTCAGTGGACGCGCCCCACCCACTTTAAAGCGCAGGCTTTTTGGAAATGATGCAAACAGTAGTGTGGCGCCTCGTTGAGCTCGTAGGCATAGCCAAGGCCGTACCAAGCTCGATGGTCATGTGGCGCAATGTCTGTGTACCCAGGAAACGAATCAACGTGGCGCATCGTCGCAGCAATGCTGTGCTATACTTACCAATCGCCCGTCTATACATTTCCGTCGCAGCTTGAGCATTCCGCAACTCAATATATGCGTGACCAAGCAGCACCCAAGCGTTGACGCAAGAGGGATCGAGCCGAAGTGCTCTTTGCAGGGCCTGCACAGATCGATGATGGTTGCCACGAGAGGTGTGATAATTGGCTGCGGTTCAAGGCATTGAAACGAGTGAGCAGATGGCACAATCAAAGCTCGCACGGCCCACTCACCGAGAGCACAGCATATCTCTGCACTGTCGCGTCCGCTCTCGATCAGTGAGTTGGTAAGGTGAGCGAGCTCTTCGTACTTGTTCAACACGAAAAGCAGATTTGAGTAGCCACCCAGGCCTTCGTTGCAGTGGGGATCAATTTGCCGGGCCTGTTTCCACAGCACCTCTGCTGCAGCATACTCTGCGAAGGGTCCAATGCGAGAAGTGAGTTCGCCGCACCTCGAGATCTCTCACCTCCTCTAGCTTCTCACCTTCCAGCACGTAGTGCGAATGCGCTTTGCAGCTCATGACGTACGGACTGCCGGGAAATAATCGCAGTAGCGCTTCGCAGCGTTGCGGATCGTTCGTGCTGCGATGAATTCTGGCAATGTGGCGGCTGTGATGGCTCACAAAGAACGCAGTCATGAAGGAATCTGGCAAGAGATCCGCGATTTCTCCAAGCTGCGGTGCACACGGACCTCATACTCAGGACAAGCGACGCACGGTCTGGAATGCGGACAACTCACTTCGCCGCTCTCAGGATTGAGCGCGGAACTGATCTCCAACCATGAAGACCAACAGTATGGAAACTCTGCCACACTGCGCACGAAACAGTCCAGGGCTTCGATGCGCTTTCCAAACTTTTGAAGCAGAATTCCTTTCCTGATTCATTTTGCGGGGCGAAGGCAACTGATTTTAGCGAAGGATGCCAAAGTCTCGTCAGGGCCCTGCTGATCGCACGTACAAGTACAGCAGAAAAGCATCGCTGGGATCGATGAGCTCGCGCAGAATGTTTAGCAAGCTGTCTGCTGTTTCTGCGCTTATGCCCTTATTTGAAGCGACTGCAGTGCACCTTACTCGTCAGCTAGCTGCCTATCAGCTCCCCGTGTGCAATACTCTCACCTGGGATGATGGCTGCTTCAGTGTCCAGATGTCGCTCAGCGAGCTGCGCAGCGGAGCTTGTCAGTATCGAGCGCGCCGTGGCCCTCGCCGCCAACACCCACCAAGAAGCTGGCGTACAGCCGCAGAAATTTCGCCTTGTCGCCCGGCACCTTTCTGCTCTCGAGGACCCAGGCGCACCTCTCTAGCTGATGGGATCCGAACAGACTTCTCGCAAAAGCGTAATTGTCGGCATCGTAGTCGTCCATTACGTCAGCGCTGCTCCATCGCTGCAGCGAGTCCGCATCGACGCTAGATAACCTCGAAGTGTCTTGGGAAGAGGCAAAGTGGACATGAGCGCTGCCCTGATCTGATGGAGAGTAAGGCCTGGCCAATGGAGAGGGAGGCAGACGAAAGGATGCGAATCGTCCGCTCTCATCTGCGCCTTTTGCAGGTGACGCCGCAACGTTACTAGCCTGACCGGGCGACAGGAGATGCGTGGACGAGCTGACCAGATTGTTGCCTCCTAGAGCGGGTGTCGAATGCACAGGAAAGGCAGAGCGCGTGTATCTGGCCGGGGTGGAGCTTGGCGCCCCTCGACGGGTCGTGCCAGCTCTTGCGGTCGTCGATGGCGCATCACCGGCATCTTGCGGCTCGTCGAAGTGCAAGTCTTCCGATCTAGGCACATGTGCAAGAAGTTCCTGAGCCCTGTAGTCACAGCATCGCGCCGATAGAACCCATCAGCACATGTGCCTGAGCGAGTAGCAAGAAGTGACAACGCACCAAGAGGCAGCAGAAAGCAGAGATCGATCTTCCAGCTCTCTCACTGCCGCCCTGAGACTCGCTCGAGCCCGGCTAGGGCCGCTGTCCGGAAAAGAGGAGCGCAAGCCAAAGATGTGACTGCCCATCTGCTCCTCTTTGTCGCTCACGTCGGATCGCTCGAAGCCTGATCCATCGCTGAGGTCTGCCTTTAGCATCACGACGTTGACTGAAGTACGGCACGAGCTACGCTCTCTGTATCTCAAGACTCAAGCCTGGAGTGGTTGCGCCGTTACGTCGTCAGTTGTGACGCTGCAGGTGTTGGTCGTTTGTGGAGAACATCGGCCGCACGTCACCCCGACGCGTGGTGTCCTGCGCGCCATGCACACACGTGTCACGCGGCCATCACTCGGTGACTGTGCGAAGACAAGAGTCAACAGTGCCTTTTGCAAGGACGCTTGTGACTTTCTCACAAACCTCAAGCTTTTTGACGCGTGTCTTTCTTATTCGACATTCTTATTATGACACTATACGTAACCGCACACTACATTCTGGCACCTCCTTCGCAAGCAGTCTTACCAGCTGGCATGACTTGTCAATGCGCACCCTTCGCGAGTGACCACATCAACGCCCGATTCAATCGCTCTTGGGCACACGCGCAAAAGTCTGGACTTGACGGGACTCATGCATTTTCAAAAGGAGGGTCGATCACCCGTGCAAAGAGCGCTCGCTGCTTTGCTCTAACATGTACGTGACGACGCCTCTCTTACTTGGCGAAGCCTTCAACGTGAGCCTTGATGAAGGAGGTTAATTCCGCAGTGAGCTCCTTGGAGGGTTTGCCCTCGGCGACCTTGGCCAGCAAACTGGAGCCGCTGCCCTTGAGGTGCTCGAGGAAGCTTTCCTCCCAAGCCGTGATCTTGTCGGTTGGGATCGAGTCGAGGAGACCAGAGGTACCTGCGAAGATGAGGGGAATCTGGATCTCGGTGGCCATGGGAACGAATTGGGGCTGCTTGAGCAGCTCGACGAGACGACCTCCACGGTCCAGGGTACGACGAGAAGCGGGGTCCAAGTCGGAACCGAATTGGGCGAAGGCAGCAAGCTCACGGTATTGAGCAAGCGACAGCTTCAAGCTACCAGCGACGGACTTGTAGAGCTTGGTCTGGGCGGCAGATCCGACGCGAGATACAGACAGACCGACGTTGACGGCGGGGCGGATACCCTTGAAGAAGAGTTCGGACTCCAGGAAGATCTGACCGTCGGTAATCGAAATGACGTTGGTGGGAATGAAAGCGGATACGTCACCACCCTGAGTCTCGATGACAGGCAGAGCAGTCAGAGATCCACCACCGTGCTTCTCGTTCATCTTGGCAGCACGCTCGAGGAGACGAGAGTGCAGGTAGAAGACGTCACCAGGGTAGGCCTCACGTCCAGGAGGACGACGGAGCAGCAAGGACATTTGACGGTAGGCGACGGCCTGCTTGGACAAGTCATCGTAGATGATCAGAGCGTGGCGACCGTTGTCGCGGAACCACTCTCCAATAGCGCAACCAGAGAAGGGAGCGAGGTATTGCAAGGGAGCAGCCTCAGAAGCAGTGGCGGCGACGATGATGGTGTACTTCATGGCATCGTTGGCCTCGAGAGTCTTGACCAGCTGAGCGACAGTGGAACGCTTTTGTCCGACAGCGACGTAAACACAGTACAGCTTCTGAGACTCGTCCTTTCCGTCGTTCCATCGCTTTTGGTTGAGGATGGTGTCGATGGCGATGGCGGTCTTACCGGTTTGACGGTCACCAATGATCAGCTCACGCTGTCCACGGCCGATGGGAACCATGGCGTCGATGGGCTTGATACCGGTCTGCATGGGCTGGTTGACGGAACGACGGGGCAGAATGCCAGGTGCCTTGAGCGAGGCACGGCGACGCTCAGCGGCCTCGATGGGGCCCTTGCCATCGATTGGGTTACCGAGGGCGTCGACGACACGGCCCAGCATGTTTGGACCGACGGGAACGTCGACGATGGATCCGGTACGCTTGACTGTGTCACCTTCGCGGATGGCACGGTCAGATCCAAAGATGGAGACACCGACGTTGTCGGCTTCCAAGTTGAGGGCCATTCCACGGACACCAGAGCTGAATTCCACCATTTCGTCGGCCATGACATTGCGGAGACCGTAGACACGAGCAATACCATCACCGATGGCTAGAGAGGAGAAGCGTTGCACATGTCAGCGGCGGCTCGCAAGCTGCGTCAAACTGTTTTCGCAAGCGGCAGCTCGTGGTATCCGAGCGGCGTAGAGCCGCGTCATCACCCGCGTACTAAGTTGACAAGTGCGCATCGCACTCCTATCGCAAGTCACACGCCTGAACAAATGCTCGCGCCCTTGGCAAGCAATATGGGGCGATCCGCCCTGCTACGACGCCCAGTACAAGCGCATCTTTAACATGCTCGAGAGCGCGAATGTACTCACTCAGCACACGGCCGGTCTCTTGAACATCACCACCGGAAGATGCGCCAGAGATGCGCTGCTCAAGGATGCTGCTGACTTCAGCGGCAGCTGCAAGGCAAGAAAAGAAGCAGACACTGGTCAGCACAAGACCCGAGGTGTGGACGCATCTACGACTACTCACCAGGCTTGGCCGTCGCGTAAGTGCGAACAGCCGAGGCGACGGAAGGGGCCGCAACGCGAGCCTGACAGGCGACAAGTCAGTTTGTTCATCAGCGCACTGGATTCGCAGGTAAAGGCGGACGAGCGAATGGTCGCTTGAGGCCTGTCCGAAGCTGAGTAGATCCCTCTGATCGGCTTCCTCGTCGATCTTTTTTTCGAACGAGGCCATTCTGTCCGCTCTTTTTCATACGACCTCCCTACTCACAGCTGGTGCGGCAGCGCGTGCCAAGTTGGCAGCGGCGAGTCCTGCAGGTCGAGCGAGCATATTGCAGGTGATTTAAGGGGTCTGCGATGAGAAGAGTGAAGAAGACCTAACCGGAGTGGTGGACTGTGTGAGGAAGGGATAGGGTAGTCTGAGTTGCTAGCTAGCTGATCCTGCTCGGTCTGCTCTGAGCGCGCGCGCGCGACGAAGAACCGCTTGCGCGAGCGGACGGACGGGCGGGGCGGGCGCGAGAGCACGGGCGCCCCGCCCGGCCTTCCCAGCCGTCGACTGTGCTGCTCCCTCGCGCGCTGTTGCTGCTGCTGCTGCTGCAACCGTGCGCGCGCGTGGTCTTCTTCGCTGGCGTGATGCCATGGCACCTGCGCGCGCGGTTGCACTTCTGGGCTGCTGCAGGCGGGCATGTTCGGAGTGCGCGGGTGCTAGACGAGGGCTCGCCAGTACGAGGCCACGTGTACGAACAACGGGTCGATCAAAGTTCTTGAAATCTGATCTTGGCAAGAATCTTCTCGGCCGAGCGAGACTCACGATTCGAAAAATTATTGAAGACCGCACACACCGCAACGTCGTACCCCAATCGAATGACGATTCGAACTCTGGCTACACCACTCACTCAAGGACCCTTTGACAGTCTGCAGTTCCCTTTATCATAGACAGGCAAGATGAGAATCAATCACTGCTTCTTCTGCTCGAGCCCGGTCTACCCGGGCAACGGCATCATGTTCGTTCGCAACGATGCCAAGCAACTCATCTTCTGCAGGTCCAAGTGCCACAAGAACTTCAAGATGAAGAGGAACCCCAGGAAGGTCAAATGGACCAAGGCTTTCAGAAAGGCTGCCGGAAAGGAGATGACGGTGGTGAGTGTCTAGATTCCGGGCTACTGGCGACGACAGGATTCATCTACCAGCGCTTGCCCAGCCCACCGGGAGTAGGGAGGGCGGCTATGCACGATGACTCCTCTTATCCGTGCTGACATTCCCTCCCCCTTTCTTTTTCCACGCCACTCAAAGGACTCGACGCTGGAGTTTGAAAAGCGTCGCAACGTGCCAGTGCGATACTCGCGCGAGCTGGTGCAACAAACACTAAAGGCGATGGAGCGCATCGCCGAAATCCGAGCCAGGCGAGAGAATGCCTTTTACAAGGCGCGCATGCTCAAGGCCAAAGGAGGCGCAGCTGCTCGTCAAGAGAAGGATCGCTTGGAGGTGCACAAGAACAGGCATTTGCAAGGTGCCCTCGGAGCGGACAGGAAACGCTTGGCTGCGCAAAAGGAAAAGTTGGAGAGGATCAAGGTGCAGAACAAGGCCAGAAATGCGGCCAAGAAGAGCGCTCTGACACAGGGGAGCGGCCAGGCCATGTGAGTTGCCCATGATGATCACATTAAATGTCCAAGCTGACTAATTTCCGCATCGCAGGACTATGCAGGTCGATTAAAATCGAGCATGCAGTCGTCTCGGCAACTCGTCACCGTGTTCAAGACTCTTTGTACTTGTATCCATTCACGACTTTCAGCAAATGCAGTCTCCGCGTGCGCTTCATGACTCTCAGCAAATGCATTCTCGGTAGATGCTGGACATTGGTGGCAGGCAAAGGTGAGCGCAAGCTCAGTACATAATGTAGCAAATGTCGAGGGTGACAAAGCCGATGGCGAGGGATATCCAGAAGAAGGCGTTGCCGAGGGTAGGTCTCTGTTTGACCCAGGGTATCTGGCTGATGGCGATCAGAGGAATCTGCGCCATCTGCATGGCAAACAGGTAGCCCCGTATCTTGCCGCTGACGATGGCCATGACGAGCTCGTGAAGAAGTGCAGAGAGCAAAAAGGTCAGGAATAGCGCCAACTGTTTGCTTACGCCCGCAGTTATCGAGTGGGCGTACACATGCCGGAGGAGAAAGGTGTGCACGGGCTTGTTCCACTTTCGACTGAACTCATCCATGCTTCGACTGTTCCACCAGTCCAAGTAGAATTCTCGATCAGCAAATCGCGTCGCTTCCCCAGCGAACGCCAGGGCGCATTCGAACATGACGAAGAAGATGAGAAGGTAGTTGACGAGCATGGGTACGGCCAAGGCGAAAAAGGTCTTGGCGAGCGAGGTTCCCGCTGCAGGTTGATGGGGCATGATCCAGTGTTCTGTGATGACGTAGATGACGCAAAACGTGCCCACGCCTGCTAGAGCCTTTTCAAGCAGGTAGGAGGGGCGAATGCTGCGATGCGGCGCATATCGAGTTGGGAGTGGTCAGCCTTTGTGCGAATGCCGCGCTGCATGCAATATCACTCACGTTTTAACACGAGGATAAGAGAGCTCGTACACCAGCGTGGGGCAGCAGAGATAGTCGAAAAAGTTGCGAAAGGTTACGTTCTGCGGCCAAGAGACGTGCTCGCCAGACTCGTCAGGATCGCTAGAAAGCAGCTCCTCGCGCAACTCTTCAATGTCTTTGGCAAGCTTGCTGACAACCGGGTCAGGGTGGAACGCGAGGGGGTGAGGATCCCTCACAGTGGTTGTATCTCCCGCTGCGCCGCCTTTGCTGCCGACAGGCGCTTGCGACGAGTGAGAACCGGGACTTGTAGGGCCGCTGGTTGTTCGCCTCTTGAGCACGCTGGCATTATTACTATGCCTGAGCCTCGAAGAGCCTCGCTGAGCCTCCAGACTTGCCCAGACGTTCTCGTCTGCTGCAGAGAGCGATGCAGACGCTGCCGCCGAGTCCTCCACTCTCTCCGCTTTGATGCCATTGACGCCGTACCCATTTGTACCCGCTTGGGATTTTGAGGCCTCCGCAAGCGCCACGTTCCACGCTTCTTGCGAGATGCGAGTGCTTTCATGTGGCGCAGCATCTCTGGCAATCTCAGCAACTCTCTCTTCCAGCTGACGTTCCACTCGACGCATTTTCCAGAAGGAGTCGGCCATGGCGCCATTGACGGCGCAGTAGGAATGCACCTTCATCATCATGCTGAGCGTGTGCAGCGTCATGAAGCCCGATTGAACCCATGGCCAGTCCCGATACTGGGTCCACTTGATAACCCCGCCCAGGAGCACGCTCTGCCAGGCGTGTTGGAGCCAGATCAAAGAAGGCCAGTAGCTGAACCAACCTCGCTTGAGCATGATTGCAAAAGGGACGCATATGAAGGTGCTTCCGACCAGAGCTGCATCGCTCAAGACTAGCACACCCGCATCTTTGCTGAAAAGAGTCGCGAAAGCCAAGGAGATGAATTGTCCAGTGGATGCCCAAGAGGTGTAGAACGTGTCCAGCATGAGCAGGAAGAGGGAGATCCAGAAGAGCACATAGAAGCCGCGGAAGCTGTGACGAGCGGAAATCGAAGGATCAGAGCCTCGTCGGCATGGGCATGGAAAAGCTGGTGATCTGCCTACTCACGGATCTCCTGCCGACTCGGCGTTGTACCGGTCAAACTTGGATTCACGAGGGACAAAGGTGACCAAAGCGCGAATCTTTTTGCCTCGCTTTTTGTGGCGGGACGACGCCGCTTCAAGCGGTTTCAGCACGATCGAACCATCCTTGCCGACTTCGTGCTTGACGTCTGTCGTGGGAGCGAAAGGGTGTGCGTCAGCGCGGTGCAGCCAGGCGGGGGCTGCCACATGCCCTTCATCCCTGAGACGCAACACCCCACTCTTTGCAACTCGACGAGCACCTACCTGAAGCGTTGAGGTGCGTGACTTGGGTGGTGTGGCTCTGAGACAGCGTTTCCTCTTTCACAACATCTGCTTCGCCCGCTTGAGTGCCAGGACGCACTACTTCTGTAGTGACAGTCGTGCTAATCTCTGCCGGAGGTTCCCCAGTGCTGATGGTGCTCGCAGTAGCAGCACTGGCGGCCGCAGAGATGGTCGAGTCCAAACGATCTTGCAATTCAGGCCTCGCTGCCGTTTCTGCCGATGTATGCGTATTGGTCGATTCCAAAGCTTCGGATGCGCTTGCCCCATTCACCAGAACTTTTGGAACTTTTACCGATGCTTTGTCGCCGTCGGCTTGTGACTGTGACTGCGAGTGCGACGGCGTGAGAGGTTGAATGTTCTCTTTCGTGTCGGGCTCGGGCGTGAGTCCTGTCCGAGAAGCACGCCTGTGCGAACCGGACAGCCTGTTTCGCAGCTTGTTGCCCAGAGTCGACATTGTACAAATGCTTTGCAGAGGAGGGCTGTGGGTGTCTGTCTGGAGCGGTCTGCAGCCACGACGCGCTGCTGTGTATGGGCTGCACCTGAAAATAAAATAGGATTGACAGACGGACGGCGTCTGGCAGAAGCGGAAGTCGATGTTCCGAGCTAATCAATCTAGCTCGGCGGTTAGCAGCTGAAAAGAGGTGCGGAGCGGGTGGCGTGGGGAGTGCGGCCCGATGTCTGCCGTGGCTATCCGGCTTGCCATGGATGATGGCGTGGTCTTGTTGCGCTCGAGGGTGCTCAGTAATGTTAAGAGAGGTGCATGGGCGTGCGTGCGGGCGTGCTAGCACAACTTGTTGACCTCCACCATGCAAAGTCAAAACATCGGAGCTGATGGATGCGTGGGGGAATATGAAAAGAGGAGCCCCTGCGGGCAACACACCGGCGGCGGCGGCGGCGGCAGTGGCACGGTGCAGCAGCAGCAGTCGTGAGTTGCAGCTCTCAACTGCGCGCGAGCTCTCGATCAAGATCTGCTGTTACATGTGCTGCGCTTTCGCGTGTCACGCACATCACAAATAACAATTTAAAGCAGCAATTTGCATGAGCACGGCCGGCGCAATCTTGAATTGAATAACGTGCCCTGCTGCAGCATGACGATCGAGCCAGCCAGCCATGCAGCAGTCGAGTGAGTAAAGGGCGGCCGTGCAAAACGCCGCCCGCCGTCTTTGCGATTTGATTGGCTCCAGCCTCGTTCACGATTCACGATCGTTCATCCATTCGCGCTTCGCATTCTTGATTCAGCGCTTAATTGGCGCGCTCGGTCGAGATCCAAGCAGACCGTGCACAGCGTCAACGGCAGGATGAGCCCGCCGCGCACATCTCAAATCAATCGATTGACCGTCCAGTCGTTGCAACAATGCAGTCAACAGCGGCGTCTGGACTACAGCCATGCGAGTAGTCAGACAGCTGGCTGGGCGGGTGCAGCAGGCTGCGTCGTGGATGGCTCGGCTGCATGCTTGGAGTAAAAATCGCCAACCTCCTTTTCGAGGTAGTCCCAAGCCTTTTGCTGCTCTTCGACATTCTCTGCCAGAGCATGCTGCGTCTTGAACTGTTGATCGAGGGGTGCACGTCAAAGAATAGCGATTGCTGATGGTCAGACAGGCGCCCAAGCCTCGCTTCTACGGGCCGCTCACCTTGCGTGCCCAAGGAACGTAGTACTCTCCAGAGTCGGCTAGGGTGACATTGGGCGAAGTGGCGCAATAGAGCTGCGTCACCGCACCGAGCTCGACGCTGGACATGAAGACTGTGAGAAAGGGTCCCATGTACCTGTACAGGTCGCTCGCAATGAGTCCTGGATGCAGCGAAGTGACGACGACGCCATCATCTTTGAGCTGGCGCGCCAGCACCTTGGCTTGCTGTATGTTGACCAATTTGCTGGGGGAACATGCGAGCACTCTCAGCATGCTTCTTTGCCAGCGGGCAACATGCCAACACTCTTAGCATGCTTCTTTGCCAGCAGGCAACATGCGAGCACTCTTGGCATGCTTCTTTGCCAGCGGGCAACTTGCCAACACTCTTAGCATGCTTCTTTGCCAGCAGGCAACATGCGAGCACTCTTAGCATGCTTCTTTGCCAGCGGGCAACATGCGAGCACTCTTAGCATGCTTCTTTGCCAGCATGGGCCCACACTCACCTTTGACCGTACAAGGGCGCGGGCGCGAGTCTCGCAATGTTGGGCTCCTTGACCGCCTCAAAGTCGAGCTTTTTGGGCGCCATGTTCCAATGCGCAGCGCTGCTGACATATACGATGCGCACAGAGTCGGGAGGAGAAGATGCGGCAGTCTTTTTTATCAGGGGTAGCAGCGTCTGGGTAAAGGCGTGGTGACCAATATTGTTGGTGCCTTTTAATCGTGCTACGCATGAGCATCCATTGCGCTTTTCCCGATTCGCACGATGACTCACCAAAGGTCAACTCGTAACCATCCAAAGTCTTGCTTCCTCTTGGCGGAGTCATGACGCCAGCCGAGTCTGTCGTGGGGGGCAAGCAAGAATCAGGAAGCGCGAGCTTAGGCGACGCCACATGTGTCGCGCTCACTGATCAGCACGTCCAATCTCGTCTCTTTGCTCAGAAACTCCTCGGCAGCAGCCTTGACAGCGACCAAGCTTCCCAAGTCGAGCTTGAGCAGCACCACATCAGCATCTGCCTGCGCCTTTTTGATCTTTTCAATCGCTTCCTGTCCCTTTTCCGTATTTCTACAAGCAAGGTATACTTTGGCGTGCTTGGCCGCAAGAGCTTTGGCGGTGACAAATCCGATGCCGGTGTTGGCTCCAGTTACTAGGTGCACACGGCCAGTCTGGTCTGGGACATCGGCCGCATTGTAGGGAGATTTGCCGGCGAAGATGCCGTTTCCTCGAATCAGATCCATCAACATGGTACAATGCAGGGGGGGAGGGGGGGGGGGGGGGGAATTTGACGGTGTAGACAAGGTGGATGCGGTGGTGCAAGCTCCCGATTGCGGATCCTCCTTTTATGCCGTAGACTCGCTTGGGCCTTGCTCACGTCGCCAACTCACGAGTCACGAGGTGGCTATACAGATCGCAGCGGGGTTTTCTAGCTTTACTCAACTAACGAAATCTTGAATCGGAGCCGAGCATGCAAGGCAGCTGCTGATGCAGCTGCGAGTGCGGAATCACGAACGAATATGATCGTTACGCAAGAATTCCGCGGGTCATCAAGAAAGTGGAGGTGTTGAAAGGCGGTCGGCATACGCTGCACGTACGCGGTGGCGGCAGGAGAACACACGCTTTATATCGGAGTCGCGCAACGCACACAGTCACTAGTTGAAGAGTCAAACTCTAGCCATAGTCACGAGTGTATTCATTCATACCGATATCGGCACATTATCTCACACGGATCCTGGCGGCCTTCAGGAGCGCGCGCGTAAATGTAGCAAGGAGATCGTCGGGCTGCTCAAGACCAGTGGACACGCGGACCAGGCTGGCAGGAACACCATATTCTGCCGCCCAATCAAGCTCAGTGTAATGTGCCAAGATGGCGTATCTACGCGAGGTCACGAGTCTGGTCAGCCCCCCTCCCCGTCTGCTTTGCGCTAGTCCAGCTCGACTCACGGAGATGCCAAGGTGAAGTTGCTACCGAGACTTGGACCCTTGGCCACGTCGAGATTGTCGTAAAACACCTGCGCATGCTTTGGCGTCTCAAACGTGATGCTGAGAAGGCCACCGTAGCGACCCTGCTTGTCGGCTGCAGCACTCGTCGTGCAGCCGTTCGCACTGGCTTCGTCGGCTGGTAGCAGCGGGGTCTTGCGTCGACAAGCATCGTAGGCATCACGAGTGACGTATTTTGGCTGTCATTGCGCAGGTGAGCAAGCCAAGGTCAGACGCTTGAACGCGGATATCGACGACAATTCCACTCACATAAAAGACGTCTGTGATGACGCCTCTGCCGCGCTCTTCGTACAAAAAGTCGGCAAGAGCTTCGGCATTCTCATTGATGCGTACCACTCGTTTGGCAAAGTTGCGCGAGTTGCGTTCCATCACACAGGCATCACCTCCGTAGTACGTGTCTTCGTACTCTTGCTCGAATACCTGACGAAGAAGCGCAGCATGCTTTGAGCGTGGATTGAGTACAAGGCTGGGGACGTAGAGCAAAGTCAGCCTCGGAAATGGTGCGCTTCGCATACATCATTCAGCTCACCTTCCGCCCATGACATTGGTATCGCCGCTGAATACTTTCGTAAGACTGCTGACCACAATGTCAGCGTAAGGCAGCACCTCTACGTTTAGAAAGTTCCCGATGGTCTCATCCACGACGATCAGAAAGCCGTACTGATCAGCAAGTTGGCGCAGCCGGTTGAGATCGGGCGAACGCAGGAGGGGGTTGGAGGGAAACTCGCAAAAGAGAGCCAATGGTTTCGTGTCCATGCTCTGTAAAGCGCTCTCCAGGTCTGCAAGGTCAGAGCTGGTTCCATGCCCATAGAAGAGTGCGCCGTCGCCCCATTTTTGCAGAATCTTGAGCGTGTCGAGGTAAGGAAAGCTGCGATAGAGACGGCGGGGGAGGCACGGTCAAGGGGGGGCGCGTGCGTCAACATTCGCACAGACTCACCCAAAGCAGACGCTCCTCCCAAGATTGGTGGGTGACGCCTCGCCAGTCGTCTGGCCGGTCATTTGCGCTCTCTTCCATCTCAACGCCGTCTGGTGCGCATGAAAGATGGCGCTCATGCCGGAGGGCAACAGGAACACGTCCTTTTCATCGAGATTTGTACCTGTTCGAAGCGTGTCTGCCGTCGCTGAAACGTCAGTTTGCGAGGCTGTACCGTCGCGATCTATGAGAAGTGTGCCGGCAATCCTGCGTCGAAGAGCTGCCTTTGCGAGGTCTCCCATGGAGGATGGCAAGACTCGAGCATAGCGCTCTTCGAGGTAAGCCACCTGGTCCGCACTAGCGTCTACATCATTCGTGAGGCGCAGCGCCGTGGGACTGGGTGGTAATAATGTACCACTGGTGGACATGGAGGCCAATGCACCGGACGAGGAATTGCTCCTCGCATAATGGCGATTCCTCGCGCGCGGTGCAGGGATCTCGACAAGAGGTGCTGCTCCATGTGCTTGTGCATCATTTGCCGTCCTGACGTTTAGCGCGTTTTGCTGATCTGTTGCCGTCATTGCTGCCCCGTCTACATCCAGCCGGGCGAGGACGTCTTGGGCGAAGCGAGAGGAAATGCCGTCACCTGTGTGTTGCCAGTAGCTCTTTGCCAAAGACCAAACGCTAGAGGGAAAGAGGACAATGTAGAGTAGCATGTAGTCGTGCGGTGCCGCGCCGCACGGATTGATGGAAGCAGCGCTGCTCGTGGGTGTGGGTGGTGCGGCGCTTGGCTGTATCCGGTACTCTACCACTCGTATCGAAGGCGTCGCGGAGGCGCTGCTTGCTGTCAGAGCCCATTGAGAGAGCATAAACTGCCTGCATCGTTCTGCCACTCTTGCGCTTGGTACGAGAAGACATTGTTCCTCCACATCTCCGCTTGCGCCACCAAACTTGCGCAGCATGAGCGCTGCGAGCTACGCGTCAGCGTGGGAGGGTGGACGTGAGCCCGCGTCAGCGTGGCATAGGTGGACGTGAGCCCTTGCTTCTCGCGCCCTGCTTCATTCACTCGCGCCTTGACACTCGCGCCTTGACACTCGCGCCTTGCTTCACTCACCTTTTGCACAAGTCTGTGGATGAAGAATCGAGGATAGCCGGTTTCCATGACATCGCCAAGCTTGCCCTCCTCGTAATCGACATTGTCTTGCCATTTGGGAAGACTGACGGAGACGGCGTGGGCAGTAGCGGGCGGTACCGAAGTACCGACAGCATGATCGTCGGCAGGGTCGCGGGCAGGAGGAGCGAGCGCCGTAGCAGTGGGCTCGGTTCGAGAGGATGTGGACGAGCTTGCGGGAGCGACGTGATGGCCGGACGTCGGTGCTGCTGGTGGGAGCGGTGTAGCCGATGGCTGGCTGCTGCGCGCGAGTGGTGGAGCCGATGGCTGGCTGCTGCGCGCGAGTGGTGGAGCCGATGGCTGGCTGCTGCTACTCGCGTGGGGTCGCGGCAAAGCCATCTCGATGACTTGGGCAAGTTCCGCTTCGACCTGCTTCCTGTCCGTCACGAGGTGTGCGATGGTTGATCGCGCGGTTCTCACCGCCACCAAGTCGATGTCTGCCCGAGGAAAGCCTTGAGCATCGATGAGCTGCGTGTCCGGCCTGACGCTGTGTGACGCGAGCACTTTATTTTGTGCTGCGATTTCGTCGTCGATGGCACGTCGCTTTTCAGACAGAGCCAAGGCTCTTGTGCGAGCATCTGCGGGCGAAATTGGAGCTGCGCTGCCAATGTTGGCTGCAAGTTGGTCGCCACTGTGGCCTACGGGAACAGGCATGGTTGGGGAGCTGATTTCGGGAAAGTGCAAGGTCAGATGGTGCTGCAGAGATGGTGCGCAGGTAAGAGCGGGAGGGGGGGAGGGGAAGGTAAGGTAAGGTTCACGATTGTCTCGGCGGGAAGAATTGAAGTCACGAGTCGCAAGTCACGATCGATCGCGCCTTGAGTCTCGAGTCATGTGCAGCAATTAAGCGCATGCCGCGCATATGAGTGGCGCGCGCCGGCGGACCTTTTGGTCGTTCCTCCGCCGCGAGTGGGCGAGCGGGCGAGCCTTGGCGACTCGATCGTGACGTGACTTGCCACTCAAGACTGGTCCTAGGCAGCATGGGACGTGCTGGATACCGACCCGTGCCGTGGGCGCGCGAGCCTACATCAGTAGCGAGTCGGTGTCTTTTTGAATCACGAGTGGAGTCGTGAGTCATGGATTCGCGCGCGCGAGCCAAGAGTCGGTGTGTTTAGCGCGCGTCGGTGCGTGTCGTGTGAGCCGCACTCCAGCAGATGCACAAGATTCGTGATTGAGCAAGACATCTCTCTAACGCACTCTTGCCTCAAGTCGTGAGTGTGCTGCCAACTTTTGACCATGAAATTACAAATGACAGTGTGCAGCAAGCTCAAAAGATGGTGGTGATGCAGCATAGCAGTGTATGATGTGACCTGGCATGACAGAGACTTGTCAGCAGTAGTCAGTAAACAAGTACCTGCAATGTGCTTTTTTTAGAGCCAAGCCTTTATATCAGTGCCAGAAGCTCAGAGATCATTAGTCTGACGGGGAAATGGCTCAGTGGTAGAGTGTCTTGTTCGCACATTGAGAGCTTTTACAGTGATCATATGTAGACCTCGAGAAGGTCCGGGGTTCAATCCCCCGTTTCTCCAATCGGACGCATTTTTTTTCCTCTAAAATTCACATCACGAGTTGCGCCAGAGTGCATATCCAAACCCCAAATGCGTATCTGCACGTGTCCCTGGGATGAATTACTGGACTTGTGTGCGCTTGTATAGGTTGCTAGCTTGCCTGAGAAGGGTGTCAATGCATCAGACCAGCGCAGAGCGTGGCTTGAGAAAGGTGTAGACACATCAGGTCAACACGAAGCACGCTTGGCAGCGTGCTTCTACCTGTTTGTGTGCATCACCTTCTTGGTCCACACCGTCCTCTTCATGGGCCAGCGTCTTTTAATGTGCACCAACGCGTGACTCAACGCCTCAAGTGATTTCGAATATTTGCAAAAGAGGGTAGCAGATCACGTCAGTTGCGATCTTGAAAGACTTGCACATACAATGCAATGCTTGGGGATCATTGGGACACCTGGATGTGTTTGGTCGGTAACCCGCACGTGATGAGTAGATGGGCAGGGAAAGTGTTCGACTTGCGGAAGCGCAGTTGAAGGTAGGATCGGACTTAAGATGAGAGCATAAGTGATGTATTTGTGAGAGTCAATGGCTCTTGTACCTTGGGTTCTTATAGGCGTTGGGCGCCTATAAGGCATATGTCATGGTTGTGCTATACATCGCGAGTGACTTAGGGATCTAGGGGTTTGTATGCGTGCACAGAGGGACAAATGCGTATACGAGAGAAGCCACAATGAACGGGAGTGGCTTTGTTGGTCTATTTGGTTCAGGAAGCAGGCCTCAACGTGTGGCGGTGTTGTCGTGGCTTGGTGGCTTGATTGGTGGCGCGAGGCCTAGGCTGTGCCACATGCACGTACCCTGTGTACGTATTAGTGTAGCTGATACATACACCGCTATGTTCTCTCGTGCAATAGTCGTGAACCCAAACAGATGTACAAATACTAGGCCCAAGTACAAATGGTGATGATTTTAACAGATTGGGGTCTTGCTCGCAACATCTGTTTGGCATCGGGAAACAACTTTTACAGAATGTGCAGCCTCTAGGTCTCCTCAAGCATGAGCCTGGGCTCCATTTTGGTTGCAGTCGACCACACAAATTGAGGGGGCCTTGGAGCACAGTGAATGTTGACTGACATTACAACAGCTTGCCATTGGATTACACAGGCGTCTATTTTTTAGACATCATGACTTGGACCAAGCTTGTCACCAAAGAGACAAATACTATGTGAGGTAGAACTACTGTCAGACATGTACTCATACAGTGGTGAGAACTGCTGAGCAGCCTACTATTTGTGCTCAGCAAGCTCCTGATCCCTTTGATATCTGTTCTTTGCTGAGCTAACATTGCAACTGTCCTCTTGTCTACTGGGCTTCTGGAGCAGCTTGGCATATTTCGAAGCTTGCCTCTCAATTGATCCCTTCGAAGGGAGGCTGGCTCAGAGTTTTCTGAGCTTCAGATGTGCATAGTCGGTGCAAGCTGGCAGTGGCAGAAATGATGTTCCCATGCAATGCAAGGTCTGGTTTGTGCTGTGCTCAAGACCACAAGCAAGTGGCCTGCTGCTGAGCAAAGTGTTTCTGCACAGTGAGCATTTCTGGCTTCTTGGCACTTGAGCAAGCTCCTGCTGAGCACCACAAAGCATTCTGAGCGGCTGAATGATATGCAGCTGCTCTGCATTGACATGCCCCTGCCCAACTAATAGATTTTGCTGGAGTATTTGCTTTTGGATGAGCCTGTAAGCAACAAGCTTCATTCAAAGCTTACCCAGCTGCCTCCTGTTAAGTGCTTCCAATTTTTTTGTCAGGTGCTTTGTGCCATTACTGCGCTTCCATTGCCACATTGTGCTCAAGTCTGGTCCATGCTTTGGCCAGTTGATTTCCCACCGGCCCCCTAATCTTCCTTTGTTTTGCTTTGGCTTGGGGAAAGGTTTGAGATCGTGCTGAGAGGTGTTGTAAAGAAGCGACGCTGTCCTGTACCCAAATTCATGCCTTATGCTCCGCGCGCTGATCACGCTTTGGATAGGGGGGAAAGATGGTAGTATTGAAGGTCCCTTGCGACGAGGCGGACGCGTACATGTGAGGCGCGTGCACAGCGCACCACATTCTGACTCATACACATGCACTACTGCGCGCCAAGCAGTATTCTGCCTCTCAGCCATTCTACCATGTCTCTCACACGTCCAAGAATGTCTCTCACACATGGTTCATGCAGTCAGAATGTCTCTTGAACATTCATATGCCCCTTGCAAATCAGAACTTCTCTTGGACATTCTCCTCTGTCTCAGAGACATTTCACTCTGCCTCAGAGACATTCCACCTCTGCTTCTTACTCATTCTGTTACACAACACACTCTGTCTCTCAGACAGACATGTAAGGTATATATAGAGGCCCCTCCAAGGCCTCTCCCACTTTGCAATACTGTCGCGATGTGAGCGCGCGCGCGTGCGTCTACATACACCGCTCCTGTGTACGCGTCCCTTCTTCTCAAATATGATGGCCCTTTTCGCAAACGTCTTGACAAATACAACCTTTCCTCACCCAATCTTCCTTCCCTCTTTGTCAACTGACCTGCTCAACCCCTGCCGGCCAACACTGGCCTGATCACCCAGCTGTCTTCCACTCACTTCCTCCTTCTCCACAGCCCGCTGCTGTCAAGTTCTGCCACCTAACAACAGCTAGCCCTCTGCTCAACTGCACAAGGACCTTACTTGCGCCGGCGTATGTCTTCACTTGGAAGACACTTTGTTACAGATGCAAAGCTTTTGGATGCTGTGCATTTTCAGGTCCGACACTTGCTGAAGCAGCTCATGTGCAAATTGGTTCTGAAGGCTGGCAATTGTAGCTCTCAAAACCTTCAGGAAAAGCGCGTCTTCTGAATAGAGATGTGCACTGGCGCAAGTAGGATTGTTCTGCTAGGGAGCAGACGCCTAGCAGATGTAATGTGTCATCAATATACTGCTGAGGTCTGTGGAGAAAGGAGGAAGTGAGTGGAAGACAACCAGGGAATCAGCTCAGTGTCGAGAGGTGATGGTGAGTGGTCAAGAAGGAGGAGATCAGAGAAGGAAGAGGGCAGGCAAGTTCGACCTTGCACTGCTGGTGCTTTTTTATCAAGCGGACAACGTGGTGGTGAGGTCTGCGAATGGGTGCCTTGCAGCTTGTCAAGTTTGCCCTGTAGCTCTTCTTTGTTGCCTGACACCTTGCGCAGTGACTCGAGAGCTGTTACACGCTCCTAAACAATCACCTTGAGATGTTTCTGAAAGGATAAGGCCGTGGCGTTCTTTGGCCTCGCACCGGTATGCGGTCAAATTTGTCACGGCCGACAACGGCACCGGCCGGGTAGGCTGGGGCTACGCTTGTGTAGTCTGGGAACGTTGGGTTTGGCTTTGGGAAGCTCGGGTTTGGCTTTGGGAAGCTCGGGAAAGACTCTGGGTGATCAGGCAAGTATGCTATACTATGGCTAGATGGTTCGGACGCTGCGGTGACTATGGCACAGAAGCGGGGCGAATCCTAAGATAGCAGTGAATAGACAATAATTGCGACCGGGGAAGAAAGGAAGGTGGGGGACGCCCGCTGGCAAAGATGTCGGTCACCGCCGTTGGGCGGTTCGGGTTCGGGTTTGGGTTCGGGCGCGGTCACGTGGGTCGGTGTGATGTGTCTCGGGCGCGCGTCTAACAAAATTCTTATTCAGGCTCTATTGGAGAGAAGTGCTGATCCGGGCGTGGAGGCCAGCAGGGATTGAGGGCCTCTCCGTCGACTCACTCCATGCTGCTGTCATGACAAATCCCTCTCCACTCTTGTGCTGCCACATGCAGTGGGCACAATGAAGACTGGCAGAAGCGCTCACAAAAGCAAGAGCAGTGCCAACACTGCAACCACTCGAGATTGTGGAGCATTGCCTGCGGATGACGTACCACCCAGTACCAGTGTGTTGCTGCAAAGCCGTGCTTGCACAAGGAGGAGAGAAGGCCAGTCCAGATGAATGTAGGTGTCTAGATGAATTTCTGATGTATAAACAAACTCAAGTAGCCCTGAATGATGAGCACAGGCCAAGGTCTCTAAGTTGTGTGCGTTGTCTTGCAGCTTTCCCTTCAGTGGCGCCAATGTGCTCTGAAGGAGGAAGTACATTGCAGAGAGCTCAACTCGAAGGGGCATGGACGGCCCAATATGGTTTACAGGCGCTTGATGCATTGCTCAGTGGCCGCAGAGGGGAGGCGACGTATTGACCTCATTGCTTGGAGAACAAGTTAGTGATCAGACTTGCAAACCAGTCCAGTGTTGATCAAGCGGAAAGCACATGAGCCCCTGCACCCATTTCTGCGTGCACTGCTATGCTGCATCACCACCATCTTTTGAGCTTGCTGCACATTTTCACCTCATGGTGAGAATCTGCTAAGCTGGGTCAGTGCAAAAAATTGATGCACAGCAGTGTTCATTCTTGCATTGGAGACAGACACAAAAATGTCAATGACAAAGACCATCAGCCTGCTCAGGCTGTGCACACAAAGTGAGAGCACCGCATGCGGCAGAAATTTGCTAGTGTGTCTGCCAGACACACTCCAATGTTCAGTCCTTCAAAATTTGTTTGAGGTTCCAAAGCATCTTGTTAGGGATGAGGGCAGAACTAGTTCAGCTGGTTTGCCAAGACTGGGAGCATCATGAGATGGGCCCTTTGCAGTATGGACCAGACTTGAGAATTCATTGCTGGCTGCACAGTCCACAGATCCTGTGTGCACTTTACAACCTTGCAAGGGACCCTCTTGGCTTTGATCCCGCTTTGAACCTCTGGCCATGCTTCCAGCTCAATGGCAATGGTCAGCACTACATTCGCAAGGATCTGCTGCCTCTCAGCAATGAGCATCTGAAGGAGCATGAGAAAAAGTGTCGCAGAGACAAGCCTTGGACGTTGCTTCTGCGTGGAAGAGAGGGGTTCATCAAGTATGCTGGTACCGTGCACCGCAACTTTGATGGCAATGGGCCCGCAGCCCGCAACACTGAAGACCATGCCCGCTCAACGGTGGCCACTACCCGTCTGTCACGTTGGGCCACGGGGGAATGGTCCGTGTATGCGCTTGTTGATGGATTTCAAGGTGAGTCGAGGGACACGAGATGGCGCGTAATGCACGGTGGAGTTGCGGCCGCCCTTGTCGTCACTTGTGCTGACCAGGCGACTTCTTTAGACTCTACGGTTCTAGAATGGCGACGGTCCAGCACTGAGCAAGATGCAGAGCGATTTCTCATCAGCATCCTTGGTCCCCTCTCTGCCAACTCCGCAAGAGGTGGATTGCATCTCCGTTTCAGTCCCTCAACGCCATTCCGCGAGGCGGCCGAGAACCTGCTGGTTGCTGCTGGTGTCACTGCAGGACGGCCACCTCTATCTCCTTGCGATCATGCGATAGAGTCAATGATGCAAGAGCATTGCAACTTTGTCAACGGCACAAAGGGGCAACCCCTCGAGCGCGCCATTGACATGGCTTCTCAAGCTTTGAGCACAACGCCTTTCAAGTTGATGATAATCATGAAGGATATCACAGCAGAAGACTTGAGGAACAACGCAGATGACTATGGCCTCCACGGTGTGGGATGCGGACAAGGTCCAGAAGGGTATCAGAGAAACCTCACTCTGTGCGACTACGCGAGCAACAATGACGTGCACAATGGCGTCTTCCGCGTGCACGATCCACCTGCCTACAGTTGACGGTCTATCATCAACTTTTGGCCTCACAGTCTAGATTGACGTGCGCCAGCTCTGCACATTGTGATGTGCGTTCGAATGATTCTGCGCGTGAGTGGTCGTGGCAGTGATTTGCGAGGGCGGTCACCTACTTACACGTCGCTGACGCGTTCTGCTTACACGTCGTCACTCAATCCAGGCCAACGCGACCGTCATTAGGGTGACTTCCGAGCAAGTGGCCTTCTACATGTACGCAGAATTGAACTCTCTCTTGGAGGAGTTTGCTGTATGTGCAGGAGATCGACTTGTCTTTGATGTGCTCACTGGCATCAAGGACATCTCCCACTTGCCAGAGGTGCTCACGTCCCCAGACAGCTCAGTCAACAAGCGCCTTGTGAAGAGGGCAGATCAGTTGCCCTTTGATCTCATTGACAAGGCTGGCCAGCCTCGCCTTGTCAAGCTCAGGCTGCGCAAGTATTGGTCTCAGCTGATCTGGCTGGAAAGGGATCTGCTCTTTGTCCCTGCCATTGATGAAGGGGCGCTGAAGTACAGAAGCCTGCTGGTCAAAGACTACAGCAGGGTAATGTATCTTCAATCTGTTATATTCCGCGCAGCTGAGGAAGCTGGCCCTGCCATCTTTGCCCTGCTGAAAGACAGTCCTGTCCGGGAACTGCTCAACGACTTGCGCAAACAAGTGCACACCCTCTGCCTTCTCAACGAATTGTTTCACAAGACCGTCAGGAGTGCAAGCGCGCAGGCGTCGTCCACATCCGCGAGAGCGAGAAACACTTCAGCGAGTGCGAGTACGTCTGCGGCACCAAGAAACACTTCAGCGAGTGCGAGTACGTCTGCGGCACCGAGTAACACTTCAGCGAGCGCGAGTACGTCTGCGGCACCAAGAAACACTTCAGCGAGTGCAAATATGTCCGCGGGAGCAACGAGAACGACCTCATCTCGCGCCCCACCGACCACCGCCATCGGAGTTGCAGCACCGTTGTCGACGACCGTCACGCTTCCTCTCGCCGATGTCACAAATCGGACTCCTCGCGCAACCTCACAACGCGCCTTCAAAAAGGCTCTTGGTGCTCCAAACAGCCCAGAGCGCGAGCGGCAGTGGCAAGAAGATCCGTTGATTCCCTATCCTCAAGATACAGCCGAGGAAGGCTATCAATGGCACAAGCAGCTTCCCGAAGGCCAGCACCTGGGTGCGACGATTGGAGGACTCAGGTCTTCAGTAGCTCAAAGAGAGCTGGAACACGACTTCACCCTTGCAGGGCGCCGCGCAACCTATGCTCGGAATCGCCGTGGTGGAAATCCTGCTCTCCGTAATCAACCACATCGCGACACCTCCGCATCGAACCCTGCCACCGTGAAAGTAAGGCCGGCCAGAGTTGCTCCACCTCTCCGGCTGACGCATCCTGAGCTTCTTCACGAGCTGGATGGGCGTGCCATGACTGCTGGAGAGGGGCTGAAAAATGGCCTTACTTTTGCAGACACTGCGGCTCTTGCTGCTCGATACAACGTGCCCTGCAAGCGTCTGTCGGAGTATGTGCGCAGTCATTGTTGCGAGGAGATGGACAGCGACAACGATGCCGCTGCGGCGCAGAACGCAAACGAAATCATCGAGATCAAAAGTGACGACGCTCACGCGGCAACGAGCGAGTCTGCGGCGAACGCAAGCCAAAACTCGGAGACCGAGAGCGAAGACAGTCACGCGGCGGTGAATGAGTCTGTGGCGAACGCAAGCCAAAACTCGGAGACCAAGAGCGAAGACAGTCACGCGGCAGTGAACAAGTCTGTGGCAAACGCAAGCCACAACGTTCAGATCGAGACGGCGGCCGAGTCTCTGGCGGACCGCGTCCCCGCAAGGCACACACGGGCTCCAGTGCCCCTCAGTTTCCCTCACCTGCCACAGGTGAGGCGGGGCAAGCGTCCTGAAGATGCGGACTCCAATTGGAGCGTGCTGCCTGCTAAGCAGCGACCACGTTTCTCTTAGTGACATTCTCGTCTCCATTCTGGGGGCCAGCAAACGAAATGTACCGACACAGCTGATCATGCATGGAATGCAGCATCCAGAATCACCAGCAACATCCAGAGATCCTCTCAGCAGAAAGCAAATGTAGTCCAGCAATGATGGTAGGCAGCAAGGACAGACATTGTTGACAGGTAAGAAGGACTCTCAGAGTAGCTGAACATTGTCAAGGCATGCTTGCTGAGGGCAACACCTGCTGGGCCTGGCTGTTGGTCAGCAAGGATGGTGAGTCCAAGTTGACCAAGTTCAAGCACATCCAATGTGTTGAAGATGATCATGCGAGCACGTTGCGCAGGTGTGGCAACATAGCTGATAAATCACAGAATAACCAATGTCAACCAAGTAGGCTGGCACATCTTTTGGTATTGTCTCAGGCTAGGCCATCATGTGCCAGCACAAGCACTGGGCAACCTACACAAGAATCTTCCTTCACGCTCACATCTAGCTTATGAGCAACCCTCATTCAGTCCCATTCACATTCTGTCCTGGTATAGTCTCATTCTCAATCTCAAAAAGCCACAAATCGCATGCCACTTCACCTGCGGCAGCAGGTGTAGGAGCTATTTGAGCTCCATCACCAATGAACTGAATTGTGAATGTCACAGACACATAGCCATAGTGTGAGTGCGCACACGGGGAACAACGCGTGACCGACATCTGCTGCACGGCACGACGTCTTCCGCACGAGAGACGTGGCCTTGTGGAATTTTTGGATCTCGAATTCGCGATTCACGATTGATGCAGCGGACCTCCATGCATCCGGCGCCATGCAGCCACGAGGACCTTTGCGAGCACCACCACCGCCCTTGCCACCACCTTCGCTAGATCGCCTCCCACCACACGCTAAAGCGCTTTCCGACGGCGTTGCGCCATGGACAATACGAGCGCAACCATCCTGCAAAGCTCTTCTTCGCTTGTGGCTCCGCAACCCCAGCGCGCAGAGCAGCAGACGACCTTCTCTTCGTTCGCGCACGTTCTCGACGCTCGGATCTTGCGAGCGCTTTCCAAGCTAGGATTCGCTCACCCGACCACTGTACAACAGCGGCTGCTTCCTCTAGCGCTCTCTGGCAAGGATTTGCTCGCACAAGCACCGACAGGCAGCGGCAAGACGCTTGCCTACGCGTTACCTGCTGTACAAAGGATATTATCAGCCAAGAGCGCCATCCCTCTCACCGATCCAGCGAGACAGCAGACGAGATGCGTGGTGCTGGTACCGACGCGCGAACTAGCAGAACAGGTGACTAGGCAGATAGCACACGTGTTGGAGTATCTCGACGACGAGACGGTAGCTGTCGTCAACGCTGCACGCGAGGGAGGCAAAGGGGTTCACAAGTGAGTGGGGGGCGAGCGCAGCAAACGCGCGCGCGCGCACGCCTGAATCAACCTCGATTGCATCAGACTTCTCCTCTCTACCCACCCAGACATTGTCATCAGCACACCTGCGAGAACGCTAGCACACATCGAAACCGGAGCGCTGTCCCTCTCGTCTCTTCAATTGCTCGTCTTGGACGAGGCAGATCTTATCCTTTCGTACGGTCACGCCGGAGACGTAAAAGCTCTTTTGGAACATTCTACGCTACCATCGCGATGGCAAAACATACTCTGCAGCGCTACACTCGGATCGGAAGTCAGGCAATTGATGGGCGCAAGGCTACAAAAGCCAGTGAGTGGAGTTCAGCTCGAGCCAAGTACGAGCCCACCTGACACCAGCCCGCCCGTGCACAGGTCACACTGAGACTCCAGCCTTCCCTTCACCTCTCTCACTTGGCGCAGTATAGCGTGCAGCTCACCTCTCAAGCGGACAAGTTCCTCCTCATCTTTGTCATCTTACGCCTCAAATTGGTCCGAGGCAAGTGTATCATCTTTGTCAACTCGACGGAGCGCGCGTACAGAGTAAGATTGTTCTTGGAGCAGTTTGGAATTCGCAGCACCGTATTGAATGAGGAGCTGCCTTTGGAGAGCAGGTTAGTCTGTGCAATCCCTTCGTCCACCACGCGTTCCTTCTCACATTCTCCTCGTCTTTGCAGGTTTCACATCGTCCAGCAGTTTAACAAGGGTGTATACGACTACATTGTAGCGACCGATGAATCCCGCTTCGGTGTCGACGCCGCAACTGCGCGCGAAGAAGAGCAAGGCCTTGCGCGAGAGCAAAGCCGGACGTCAGTCGAGGGATCGGCAGAATTCGAGGTGGAAGAAGAAGAGGCTGTTCCTCTCGGGGCTGAACGAAACTCTCCCGAAGCCGACACCGCTGCAAGCGATGAGAGGAAGAGAAAGCGCGATGAAGAAGGAGGATCCTCCAGAGAGAGCAAGGTCGCAGAGCGCAGCTCAAAACGCCGCGGTGGGGACGCCGAGTATGGCGTGGCGCGCGGTATCGACTTCGTCTCGGTAGCCTGTGTCATCAATTTTGACCTGCCAGTGACGGCGCGAGGATACGTGCATCGAATTGGACGGACGGCCAGGGCGGGTCAGACTGGTACAAGTCTTTCATTTGTCGTTCCCTCGTCCGTGTGGAAGTCCGAAAGCGCTGAAGGATCAGCATCAGCAGGTCCACTGAAAAAATCTGGCGTCTCGCATGCAACTGCTGCTATGGACGAAGGTACTTGGTCACGTATCGAGGAGGATCAAAGACAAAAGGGAACGACGATCAAGGAGTGGAACTTTGACAAGCCTCAAATTGAAGGATTTAGATACCGAGTGGACGATGCGTTGAGAGCCGTCACGCGAGCTGCGATCAAGGAAGCTCGCATCAAGGAGATCAAGCAGGAGCTGTTGAACAGCGAGAAGCTCAAGGTGTGTATGAGCTTGGTGGTGGTTGTGATGACACACACACACAGCTGACGCTCCTTTCTCTTTTGCAGGCCCATTTCGAAGACAATCCGCACGATCTGGCTTATTTGCGCCACGACAAGTCTTTGCACTCGACGCGCGTCCAACCGCACTTGAAACACGTCCCGTCGTATCTGATGCCTCGCATCACGCGGCTCAAGCAGCCTAGCGGGCCCAGCTCTGCGAGCTCAGAACCAACAGCAAGCGGGTCGTCCAGACCAGATACGAATGCAGAGGGACGCAATGTGGGCTACGTTGGTTTTGCAAAGAATTCCACTGGACGCGGCAGAGGACGCGGACGCGGTCGCGGTCGAGGCGGGAGCAGAGGGGGCGGAAGAGGCAAGAAAGCCGATCCGCTCAGAAAATTTGGCAAGGCTTAGTGGCATACATTTGTGCAGTCATGTCATCACCGCAAACATTGTGGTAGGATTTTGTGGCCAATGTAGCGGGATGATACTGAACTTGTGCATGGCGCGCCTGCTGCCCTACGCTTGGTCCTCATCGCTGTCGCTCCCACCTTGAGCGAAAAAGTCATCAGCAGCCAGTCCCTCTTCCTCGTCCGAGTCGTCAGCATCCCTGTCTTCAGTCTCGTCCCGTCTTCTCTTGGCTTCCTCGCCGCTCTTTACCCTGCGTTCACCAGCCTCGAGCAAAGTTTCGGGTTCTGTCATTTCTCCCCTTCTCATAGCAGCCTCCATCTCCGCTCTGACTGTGTGTGCGCGTGAATACGATTCGTTCGTTGTAGCGCGATTCGGACTGACATCAGCGCTGATCATTTCGTCCAGTGAGACGAAGGGCGCATCTCCTCGTGCCGGAAACAAGGCAACGTATGGGTGCTCGTGTGGCCAATTCTACCCAGTCAAAAACTCCTTGTCAGTCGCAGCCCTCGCCGGCGTCGGAGGGCTCGCCACTCACGAGGACGTAATTGAGTCGAACACGCGCTTCGAACAGCTGGGCTTCGATTACGCTTGCATCTTTGGCTTCTTCTTCAGAAAGCGTCGTCTTGAGCTGTTTGATCCGACGAACAAGCTTTTGTCTCTCTGCGGGGGCATCCGCCGATGAGCTAAAGGTCCATCTGACTCGCAAAAGAGTTGGCGCATCACTTACCAAAGAATCGAGCTCGATGACTGTTGCGCGCATTCTCCCTCTCCACATTCTCGCGCTCTCGCGTCTGAACGTCGTGTGTGAGCGCTTGCAAGCGCCGCTGAGCTTGCTGTCGAGCGTCGGGTGGGAGATCGTCCTAGAAGGCAGCAAAGATGCGTATCAGACGAGCGGCATCTCTTTCCCTGTTCAGCGCCGGCACGCACCTTAGCCAGCAGTCTTTTCGTCTGCCTGAGCGCCGCTTTCATCTTGCTGAGACCAGGCTTGGTATCATCCTCGTCCGCATCATCCGCTCCCCTTTTGGACTTGGCGTGCCCGCCTTGTCGACGAGCGCGTTTGGGTCCGTCTGCTTGTCTCCCGCCTCTCGAGCCTCCGCCACCTCGACCTCGACCTCGACCTCTTGCTCGGCCTCTCCCACGACCGCGGTCTGCACTGCTACCGCTGCCATTGAAGCTGGAGCTGGGACCAGCTTCAGATGTCGCGTCCACCTTTCGCCTCTTGCTGGCGCCGGAGGTGGACTGTGAAGTGCGCGTGCGCGCGCCCTCCGAATAAGGCATGCTGGGATGCGCGGCGGATAGGTCAGGAGCTGCCTTGATTGCAGGCTCTTGCAGGGGTTGCAAGATGGTCTCCGCGCTTTCCTACCGTCACGAGACTCACGACTGTTATGGTTAGAGAATGGAGTGTATAGCGATACCTTTCTGCTGCACAGCCTTGCAGCTCAAAATTCTGACACTCACGACACACGCCACTCGCGGCGGTGGGATGATCTCCCGCACGACAAGAAGGACGGGCTGCGCGCGCGGCAAATAAATCGCGACTCGATCGTGACTCTTCTGCATCGTGGTGGTGCTTTCGATCAAGCTGCGCGCCTTCATGTGGATGATGTGCTTTGCTCGCGCCACCATTCACCATCAGCATTGTCATTGTCTTCAACAAGATCAGCCCACTCTGCGCATTACAAGTCTTTCATGCCGGTCGCAGAACACGTCGCATGGGCTAGACACGGCGACTTTTGGCACCCGCCCTGCGCTGCATTCCAGCCAACGTCGGGGGATCGCACACTCTCTCGCTCGAATCTTCCACACGCGTTCTGCAATCAGCTCAGCTCGACGTGGGGCTGGGTCGAAGCGATCAAAGTTCATTTGTAAAGGCAAGACTTTTTGATCTTCAGCCCCTTCGTCGTCAGCCCCACAAGCAGCATGTCGACCTCCACATCAGGCTCCTCCTCCTCCTCCTACTCCAGCCCCGCACCACCCACCTTTTTGCCTACCGCAGCGCTGGACCATGCTCTTTCGGGCATCACAGCAGGAGCAGTAGCGACAGTATGTATGCAGCCGCTGGACCTGATCAAGACGCAATTCCAAGTTCGCACCACTCCACTGGGACGTTGGGCTAGCGATCTGGGCCGGGCGAGGATAGAGGCGGCTGAGAGGCACGGAGCTGCTGGTGCTGCTTCTTCTCGTCCCAGCGGCTCGGATCGCAGCATTCCAGTCCAAAATTCGAGACATCTGCGACGTGCAAGGATACCTTGGCAGAGGGTGCTGGGAGTGCACATGGTCAAGGATATGAGCAGGGCTTGGTCTGAGATTATCAAGCGCGACGGCTGGCAAGGGTTATATCGGGGTTTGGGACCCAACGTGGCGGGCAACAGCGCCAGTTGGGGTCTCTACTTTCTCTGGTGAGCTGTGCCTCGCAGATTGTCGCGAGCTCCTGCCGTCGTGACTTTGCGAAGGCGAGTGACCGCTCATCAGAGCTACCCTGCCCCGCCACCATTCCCGCACAGGTACACAATGATCAAGGACTACATGGCGCGCCAAGATTCGAGCGAAGGGGCCAAGAAGTTGAGTCCTGGACAGCATTTGCTAGCTGCCAGTGAGAGCGGTGAGTTTCTTTGAAGGTGTCAAAAAGGCTCGCTTTCTAACGCGCCCACGGCATTGAACCCCGCCACTTTCCAACAGGCGCAATCACTGCTCTCATGACGAATCCAATCTGGGTGGTCAAGACACGCATGTTCACCACCTCTCCCAGCGCCGCTGCCACCTCTACTAGTGTGTCTGCCATCTCAGCAGCCAACCCGACCTCTACACCTTCTCCATCCATTTCAACCGCCCACAGCGCAACACCCTACCGAGGCTTGATGCATGGCCTGCGGGAAATATGGAGGTACGAAGGTGTAAGGGGTCTCTACAAAGGTGCTGGATTGGCATTGTTTGGAGTTAGCAACGGCGCTATACAGTTTGTGGCGTACGAGGAAGGGCGAAGATGGAGGAGCGACAAAGCTAGAAGGAGGGCAGCGGCCGCCAGTGGCATCCGGAGCAGCTCCCCCACTGCATCTGGACAGCGCGAGAATGACCTCGTCAAATTGGTGAGCGGCCCGGCCTGACTTTGTCGCGCTGAAAAAGCGAGCTGATTGCGTCGATTGCGCGCGACAGAGCAACACCGAGTATGTCGTCATCTCGGGCCTCTCGAAATTCCTCGCCATCGTAATCACCTATCCGTATCAGGTCATTCGATCGCGCATCCAAGTAGGTCTAGAAAGGTCGCGAGGTTCAGTGCACATAAAAGCTGAGTGTCGTCGTCCTTCGAATCGACCAGAACCAAGCGACGTCGCACATCTACACCTCCATTCCGACGTGCATAAGACTGACATACACTCAGGAAGGATTGGGAGCCTTCTATCGCGGCATGGCCCCTAATGCCGTTCGCATTATTCCAGGAACTTGCGTCACCTTTGTCGTGTACGAGAATATGAGCTGGGCGCTCAAGGGAGCGGCTTCTAGACGCGAAGGGTTCGACGTCACCGATTCGAAAGAAGTTCATAGAGAGGTATAACAGATAGAGCTCGCTGTCGATAGAGACGCTTGTCGCCACACTCCTCGCACCACTCCTCCGCATAGATAACACCAAGAGACATTCTACAAAGGACACGGAGATGATGTACATCTATGATTGGAGCTTTTACCGAGTCTCGAATGTGGCATCGTAAATGGCGTCGTGTATACCGCCGGTAGTGGAACGGTGAGCATCAGCAGCCTTGCAAGGCTTGTACCTGTGCGACACGGCTGGAGTGTCGAAGCCGAAAGGCAGCCCAAAGTCGAATTTTGGCCAAGCGGGGGACACGACGGTTTCGGCGGGCGCAGCAGCGCGCGGTTTCTTCTTTCGACGCAGATCTCTCCTGGGCATTGCCAGCAATTCGTCTTCCGACAACTTCGCCTCATGACCCACCGAATACACCTCCAACTCGCGCTTACACCATTCTAGTGCCGCTTCCTCTTCGTCCATGTGTAAAAGATCCTCATCTCGTCGACGCAGCCCCTCGGCAAGGTAGGCGTACCTGGCGTCGACTAGGGCATTTGCGCGGACATATGGTCGGTACACATATGGAGCACGTTCCTCGTAATGCCGTTGCACGAGACGCGCGCGGCTCTTGGCATACATCGAATCCATCGCATCCATCCGTGCTCTGCGAAGTCTGCGCAGAAGAGCGCGCAAAGGTGCGGACCGCTTGAGATCGATCGGCCTAAAATCCGAAAAGGAGTAGTGCCTGTATCGCTGGAGCGGTGGCGTATCAGAAGCGGCCGCAGTCCTTGCAAATTCTGCTCTCCGTGCCACTCTGTCCAGCATGCGCCGCTTATCTTCGCGCAGAGCGGCAACGCTCGCTTCCCTTTGCTTGCCATGATTCTTGATCGCTGCACCAAACATACTGGCACAGATGGTCGATGCGAGTCGGGTGCTGTTGCGATCAGTCAGCACATCAACAAGAACGAGATAGCTCTTTAAATCTGCTGCGGGTAGCATGAGCCGCGAGGATCCTGATGGTGCCCCGAGGCCTGGAACCTTTCGATCAGCACGCTCGGAGTGTCGGAACATCGCCATGCCGTCCGCAATCGTCCCTAGACGAACTGTGTCAAGCTTGTTGGGAGCCGTGCCCAACGCATAAAAGACGACGGCCCAGACATTTGCATCAGGCTCCACTTCGAGCCTTTTAAAGTCGTTCAGAACTCGCAAGGCTATGGGCGTGCGCTGGGATGGCGCAGCAGCCTCGATCCAGGGCTCGGCTATCTGCACCATGTTGTGCGCGTCTGGAGCAAGAGAAGCTTGTTCTGTGTCCAATTCGGCAGCGCCCTGCTTTGCCGAGGCGGATGGTGAAGGATCGGCAAAGGCAGCTTCGAGCCACATGCTGTAGAGTTGCTCCAATTTTGAGGCGTCTCCACCACAAGCTGCAGCAAAAGTACGGAGCATCAAGGATGCTGATCTCCTGCTTGGCCATGCCTTGTTACTGAGGTCAGACCCTGCGGTCCGACGATCCGGACGCGCAGATCCAAACACCAATGTGCGCACGTCCTCGCTCACACCGTACACGTCCATGAAATGTTGTTGCCAGATGGCATTTGCATCCTGATATCGGCAATCGCGCAGCGCGCGCGCCAACAAGGCAGTTTGCCATACTTTTGCACCCTCGTCGATTTTGCCAATGGCAATGTCGAGCGCTCGATTCTGTGCCACGTCAAGTCGATTTGATAATGCGAGCAGGTAGCGCACGCTGGGTATACGCACGCTGCGGCTCAGGTTCCGATCTTGTCGTGCTCTTGCAAGACTGTTCAGTAGCGTCGCGTACCTTTCTTGAACCGAGCGGTCGCTCATGAGCTCTAGCTCTGCAATGGGTGGCTCCTGGATTGCCTGCACTGCGGCGGAAAGTAGGACGCCATCGTCACCCAACTTCTCGAGCTGCATGAGAATGCCATGCACGCTTTCTGGAAGCTCCTTTTCGTTGAAGAGGTACTCTTTAGCGTCCCAACTTGTGTGTTGAGGAGTCAGTGCAGGTGCGCTGGTCGCCTCTTGTCGCATCAGGGCCGAGACGACGACCTTCACGACCGCCTCGCTGATGGATACCTCGTCAGCGTTCTCTTGACTTCTTGAGAGGGCAGCCAGCAGCCACTTGAGAGCTTCCTCCGGTCTGCCGGCCTTTACGTGTGCGATCGTGCCGGCGTTGAACAAATCGGTGAGCTGAGGTGACATTGCGCTGGTGTCTGCTTGTCCACAAGCCATGGCGTGCGCCCGCGCAAGCTCTTCAAAGTATTCCAAGTACGAGTTGCGAGCCGCAGCATCCGTACCGGGATGATGTGATCTCAGGATAGTCAAGTAGGCCCTCTTGATGGACGGGTACGCTGCTCCGGCCAAAAACCCACCTCGGACAATCAGTCTGAGCGCTTCGCTCAGATCACCCAGAGTGAGGGATCGAGCAGCAAACTGCGCGCGCAAGCCTAGAGCTACGGCGGCGAGGTCTGCATCTGACTGGTACACCCTTGAGCCGGCATCCTTCGCCTCTGCTGTCTCTGAAGAGGCCGACACCTGAGCAGTCGCCGCTCCTGGCACCCCGAGCAATCGCAACCAGAGCAGAGTGTCATCGATCTGCTTCTCCTCCATACAGTATCGAGCGGCGGTCGCATAAGCTGGGCTTGGATCCAGCTGCGTGCCGAGTTCTGACAGCTCCCGAACGAGCTGCGTTGCTGCTGGAACATCGCCATGCTGAATGCGCTGTACAACGAGTCGGGTCGGCCCGGTTTCGGCATGCGATCGCGAGGCCGTGTCGACTATTAGGGCAGCCGATGAACTCTCGCCAACAGAGACGTGCTCTGCAGCCTTGACTGAAACATATTCTGCGCCCTCCTCGTCTTCGAACAGCGAAGAGTCTACACCTCGGGGATGAAGAGCCGTGTTGGACTGAGAGCGCGCGGATGATGTCTGGCCAAGGAAGCTAAACGTCAAAGCTGTGCGCCTAGTCAGCGTGCTGGGCTCTGATCTTGCGCCGCAGTCACCGAGGGAGAGACTGAGGGTCGTGGAATAGGGTCTTGCAGTGGAGCAGCAATGGGGGCATGTTGGAGGGCCGACCTGCGTGCCTGCCAGAAGCCGAGGTCTAGCTGCGCGAGCTGCTTGGAGCAGCGCTTGACCAACCCCTGCGCCGGAGAGCCCAGTGGTCACCATTTCATCACCTCGAGGTGCGCCTGAGGGATGCAATGGTGGTCCTGGAAGGCAACATGTAACGCTCAAACCTCGTCTTGTGGCGCACCAGAGTGTTGAAGCTGCGATCGAGCTGTCAAAATGTCGAAGATCTGAGGCGGAGTTGCGCAGGCACGAGCGCAGATGCGCACGTGGCTGGTTCAGCTGCATGGCCTAATTGAGCACAGATCACACCTGCTGCTATAAGGGCCCGCTGCTGCCTGCTCCGTGCTGGGCGTGCGCGGGTCTGCACGCACATCGCCCCCTAGCAGGAGTTCCGGCCTGCATGCGTCCACCCAGGAGCGGCAGCGACTCGATTGATGGGTACGATCGAGCACTCCACTCTCGACCCACAGCTCCTCATCCATCAGCATCACGCCGCCTGGTTGCTGAGTCTTTCTTGGATCACGCTCTCAGCTGTGTCAAAGCGGCAAAGCGCCCCGCTCACTTCTACCAGCATCCTCCAACGAGTAACAACAGTTGCGCATCATGTCGGACCCTCGCATCTCGGCCCGAGAGGCCTTTGAAATCAACGCTGCTGCTGCGTAAGTCGGGCGCTCCCTCTTTTTCAAGGCTCTCATTAGCAACCTGCTGACCTGGTGTGCTATCGTGCAGCGTCAAGGAGTACAACGTCGACCCTCGTTTGGATTACAGGACGGTCTCCGCCATCAATGGGTGAGAGAGAGCCAAACCGATCGCAGGCGAGATGACCAGCTTCGGCTGACCTTTGGTAATCGTGCTCAGACCTCTGGTTGTTCTCGATAACGTCAAGGTGAGCAGCCAAGAGTGATGCTTGTATGCTCGAGGTGCTGACTTGAGCGCACCACTCGTCGCTGCTAGTTTCCTTCCTACAATGAGATCGTCTCCCTCACCCTGCCCGACGGCTCTCGCCGAGGCGGTCAAGTCCTGGAAGTCAGCGGCAGCAAAGCCATTGTGCAAGTCTTTGAAGGCACTTCCGGCATCGATGTTCGCGACACGCATATCGAATTCACAGGCTCCAGCATGAAGCTGCCAGTCTCGGAGGACATGCTGGGTCGTATTTTCAATGGATCTGGTAACCCTGTAGACAAGGGACCCAAGGTGTTTGCGGAAGATTATCTCGACATCAATGGTGGGTACGGAACTCTTGTTGCTGGGTCACGTAGCTGCTGCACACCAGGTCATGTGCGATCCCTTGCAGCCGCTTACATGCTGCACTCCACTCTCTCCAGGCTCTCCCATCAACCCGTACTCCCGCGTGTACCCCGAGGAGATGATTCAGACGGGTATCAGTACGATCGATGTCATGAACAGCATTGCTCGTGGACAAAAGATTCCGATCTTTAGCGCTTCAGGTCTGCCGCACAACCAAATCGCTGCCCAAATCTGCAGGCAGGCAGGTTTGGTTCGCAAGCCAGGATCTGCTTCGGACGGCGCGGCTGCTCCCAGCAAAGGCATTCACGACGATCACGAAGACAACTTCAGCATCGTCTTTGCTGCTATGGGTGTCAACATGGAGACTGCTCGATTCTTCAAGCAAGACTTTGAGGAGAATGGATCGCTTGACCGTGTCACCTTGTTCCTCAACTTGGCCAACGACCCGACGTGAGTGTCGCGGCCGGAGCTGGCAACGAGCGCCACTGACTCCCGCCTATTTCTTATGCAGCATCGAGCGTATCATCACACCGCGATTGGCACTCACCACCGCAGAGTACTACGCTTATCAGCTTGAGAAGCACGTGCTGGTCGTGTTGACGGATATGACTTCGTACGCCGACGCGCTTCGTGAGGTATCCGCAGCTCGTGAAGAAGTGCCGGGTCGTCGTGGTTACCCGGGTTACATGTACACGGACTTGTCCACAATCTACGAGCGTGCTGGTCGCGTCGCCGGCAGGAATGGGTCCATTACCCAAATTCCCATCTTGACCATGCCCAACGATGACATTACTCACCCAATTCCTGACTTGACGGGATACATTGTAAGTACCGCGCGTCCGCGTGCGCAACAACCCCCAGCTGACGTCGATGTTCCATCCTAACCAGACCGAGGGCCAGATCTACGTCGATCGCGGTCTCAACAACAGACAGATCTACCCTCCCATCAACGTCTTGCCTTCTCTTTCGCGATTGATGAAGTCTGCTATCGGCGCCAAGCACACTCGTGAGGACCATGGTGACGTTTCGAACCAGCTGTACGCAGGTTATGCGGTTGGTCGCGACGCGGCCTCGATGAAGGCCGTTGTTGGTGAAGAAGCCCTATCTCAAGAGGACAAGCTTTCGCTCGAGTTCATGCAGCGCTTTGAGCAAGAATTCGTTCAGCAAGGAGAGTACGAGGCGAGGACCATCTACGACAGTTTGGATATTGGGTGGGATCTGCTGCGCATCTTCCCTAGGCAATCTCTCAATCGTATCAATCCCAAGATCATTCAGGCCTACTACTCGCGCCGCACAGGCAAAAAGAAGGAGCAAGAATCTGCAGCTGCAGCAGATGAGTCCAAGAAAGCCCAGAACAAGGGCACGAGGGACACTGGCGATGCCAAGCTCGTGGATGATGAGTAAGTCATCGTCTCTACATTCAGAGCACGCACATGACCCCTCTGCTTGTACATACGAACGTCCGCGTACGAGCGCAATAGCCGATCTTCCGTCTGCCGAGTGACCTATCTGGTCAGCTGCCGTTTCGTTCGTGGTATTCAGATGCTATGTGCTTCACTTCGAGCATCTCGGATCCCGTCTGCGCATGCTCAGACACCTTGGCACGACAATTGATACCGCAATTACCTAAAGCTGATGGGTTGCTTGGCGTCATCTTTGAAGCAGGTTAGATCGACATGATATACATCAAGACTGACTCTCGCAGGCCAACTCCATCCACATTCTGATTTTGATTATTTGAGTGTTTGACCCGAACATTTCCTGATCACGTGGCGCCGCTTTGCGTGAGGCGCGCGTTTCCGCGGAAACGAACGCCCCTTGCAGCAGAGAGGCTGTGCGAAGAGAAGAATCACACACGCATCCCTGCTGCTGCTGCTGCTGAGCAGCCCGCTCGCGACTGAGCTAGATTCGCTTTGATGGGGCTAGCAGAAGAGTTACAAGGACTTTGTTTCTAGACCATCATCTCGCGTCGAGCAAAACAAAACATCCGCAGGACGGGCCAGCGGTGTCATCATTCCAGGCCGCGCTCGTGGTTCAGGACACCCAGCACCCGACACGAAAATAACACATTGGCGCTCAACAGATTGTGCTCCCGCCATAAACAGAATGTTGAGCGGCTTTCGACGCTGCACGTCTGCCCCCGTCAACTTTACGGACTCGTGAATTGCGCAACGCAGCCAGGTAGCAGTCTGCTGCGACCTCTAATTGGACAAGACCTGCGCGCGCCGAGGGCATATCGACTTGCTGTTCACATCACGACTGCGCGGGAGGCCAAGAGGCAGTGCTGGTTGTGCGCTCGGTAAGAGCACTCTGTTCGCCGGCATTACTTGTTGGGATCTGCAAACCTCGAACTTTCTGATACATGCCTCTCTAATAGCCACAGCCAGGTACGCCAAAGATAATCTCTGAGCTCGCTCAAGCCCTGCATCGCACAGGTTCAGCAGTTTAGAAACGTTGACTCCATCTCGCCATCAAGCCTGCTGGTCACAGTATGCGCTTGTAATCGATCGGATCGGTCGTGCGACGGAGACAGCAAGGAGCAAAGAGTAATCACCAGCGCTGGCGCATTGCTTTTGCCAATACACCCAAACAAGATGCTGGTATAGACTACGACGTCTTCCTTTCGGGCTGCCACGCCTCTCTGCCTCGAGCTACCCAACATGTCTTCACCGCACACGATGCAAGCTCCAAACATTCAGCCACAGCCAAAGGGACGGCGAACACGCAGCCTTCGCTCTTGTCTCGCGTGTCGCAAAGCCAAGCAGCGCTGCGAGTTGCCGGATTCCCCAGCCTGCATCCCGAGCAAAGAGCCGCAGCCTGCAAACCTGGTCTGTCGAAGATGCAAAGTGATGCGCTTCGACTGCATCGTCAGCGACCCGCTGCCCGAAAGCGTGACCAGCGGCAAAGCTGCGTCTCGAAAGCGAAAGCGCGCACAGCAGGACTCGCCAGCACAGGGACAGCAGCAACAGGCACCTCACCACAGTAGTGGATCTCAAAGTCACTCGTCCAAAGCCTCCTCATCCGTGTCTCTCTACAATGGCTACGGGCCATCTCCGCCCACGTCCCATGCTCCCTTGGACGCAACTTCCAGCTCGAGCTCACGTCCAGGCTGTTCGCGCACTCCGGACGAGCGGTCACCAGAGCACGAGCATGGGAGCGGTGCGCTATCATATCGCAGCATCGGTCATTCGTCCAGCATCCTGCATCCGCTCACCTCTTTCGAGCGATCTTGCAGCGATCGCAGCTCTACAAAGCATGGCGAGGTGAGAGAGCGTGAATGTCGAAGCGCAGGGCTGGACTTCACTGGGAACGTGCCTCTTGACAACGTCTCTGGCGCTCCACCATACAAACGTCGTCCACTGCCTAATGCTGTTCCTACTGCGACGCCCGCAGGCAGCGATAGCGCCCTTAGCACGACGACGAGTAGCACGGACCATCAAACGAGCAGACCTCTGCAGCGTCTCATCCACGAATTACAAGTTTTTGATCCTTCTCCGTCTTTTGGCATACGCCAACCAGATGCAGATGTGCGAGCCAGCGACGAGGTCTTACAGCGCCGTGCGGGCTCTGATCAGGCTTCGCGGGAGCCAGAGTGGATGCAGCGCTTGAAGGTGGTCATGCTGCCTTTTGTTCTCCTCGACAAGCTCTGCTCGGTCCAGTGTGACAAGCTGACGCTGGTGGATGGCGACCTCGCCACGCCGCCGGACGAGAATTTGGACACCAGCGTGGGCTCTTCCGACATTGAGCCGTTCCTGGCGTTGCTTGATCGTATGTCGATTGGTGGCCAGCAAGTCGCGGAGCTGGACGAGAGGCTCAAAGACCTCGTCGCGACCCTACCATGGTTGCCCTCCATCTCTACTCTGCTGAGCGCCGCTCGACGCTTCGACGGAAAAGTCTTGAATCTGCTTGTCGCATGCCTCTACTTTGCGGCTGGCAAAGCAGGATGGTTGCGTTTCAAAGCTGCCCTTTTGCCCTGGCTTCGCAGAGGCTGCCTCGGCTGCTTGTTGCAGGCGCCTCAAGGACCGGAAGACGTAGCCTTCTTGCTCTACGTCGCTCTCTATGAGCCGCTGCTGCTCAACAGCGCTTCGGGTGTCCGCTCGCTGGATGGCAAAGGCTTTCTGGCGTCTGCCAGTGCGGCCGCTCGCAACTTGGGACTTGACAAAGCGCCAGCACGTTTAGCAGCGGCGCTACACGAGTTGCCGCCAGGTGCAGACCTCGCATCGCTGGCCACGGTGCAGCAAGAAGCGGTGTTGTGGGTCTCGCTTAGCCTTCACGCCGTCACTCGCTCGATGGCGGAGACGATAGATAGAGAACCTATGGCTCGCTGCACCGAGGAAGACTGCGAGACAATTGTCCATCTCGCCGACCGACTTGGGCAGAATCGCTCGCCTCAAGCTACTTGGAGAGCGATCGGTCTGTACTTCTTGGCTGAGCACGCCAAGCTTGCCGAACATGGCCGCCAGCTCGATAGAATCTCGTGCAAGGCCCTAAGTCGGAAGTTCAAGACCAGCGACGAATTTCACCTCGAAGCTGAAAAGGTCGCCGAGGACTACGACACGTACCGAATCAGAGTGGCGGAGCGGACGGCGATTTTCTGGAGACGCTGCCGTGCTCTCGGCTTCGAGGACGAGAGTGTCGTCGATTGGGTGAACATCGAATTCATCTTTCTCATGCTGCTGTGTGAGTATGACGGTCGCATCAAGAGATGAAGCTGAACTCATGCCTACGCTACATTCGCAGGCATGTGTCGACTGTCCGAGGCTGTCTTTGATGTCTGCCGTCACTTTTGCGACATTTCGGAATCCGGCATCTTTATGGCAGCGTTGATGAAAGACGGCCCTTTGGTGCGAGCAGCGGCGATCACGACGGGCAGAAGAGCAGAAATGACAAGGCACGCCCTCGTTTGCCTTTCGAACTTTCATCAGCAGCATTTTGTTTCGCGCATAGGCAAGACCCACGCTAGAGGCCGTTCTCTCGCCACGTCGGTCTCGCCGATCTACATTTGTGCGATGCTGGTTCAAGCTTCCAAGCAGTTGGCAGAAGAAGTTGCAGGTAAGTCGCGCTATTGCCCATTGCAAGCTCGCGCTCACGCAGTGCTGCATTCGAAACAGGACACTACCTCGATCGACGGCGTACGAGGCGCTCTGCTGGAGAGACTTATCTTGTAGCCCAATCAGCACTTCTACTTCGCAGCACTACCCAGGCGTTGCTCGACTTTGGGGGAATGGCAGGAAAGGCGGAGGCAGAGCGCTCCGAAGTCATCCGGATGGGAAACCTGTTTGGGATCTCAGCGAATTGCGTGGAGAAGACTGCCCGCGTCATCCACGAATGGGGAGCAACCGCCCGAGGACTCCGTCAGTCGCTGCAGATTGCCGAAACTACAAGTGGTGAGGCCGAAGCACACACGAGCATAACGTCAGCTGGCCCCAGAGGTCCAGGCCTGCTTCGTGGGGATAGGAGGCGATCAGCAACGACCAACGAATTAGCCAGTGAACATTCGGCGCGCGGCCAGGATACTGCTGGTGAGCCAGCGTTAGCACCGCCCAACGGACCTTCTGGCAACTCCATCGACTTTTTAAGCGGGCCGGAAGGAGACTTGGATGCGTTCATACGCCAGTTGCTCGACGAGCCTCTGGACTTTTTCACGTGGGTGCCGCAACCCTGATTGTGGACAAGTGCGATGTCTTGGCGCGTAACGCTTCCTGCATATGATACAATGTCACGATTTCTAAAAGAGCAATGGAGTGGTGATCAGAATGAGGTCTCGAGGCGACTTGGCGAAGTGCCATCTGTTAGAACCTCGGCAAGAGTATCCTGCCGTTCTGGGTTTGCATCCAAGAAGCAAGCCGAGGCGTGGAAATGAGCTGGCAAGCCAAACGCGAGCTTTCCTCCCTGCCAATCGCATACTCCAGCATGTCTTGTTCTTCATCCGTCGGCGTTGCCTTTGGGTTGTCGACCAGAGCGGACGCAGACGGCGGTGACTGAATAGAGAAGCGTTGTCTCGGAGCAAAAGGTAAGGCGGCGTCTTTCGGAGCGTCTACGGTCAGTGAGGCATCTGCAGTGCGAGTGGGCGTCACTAGGTATACATGACACGTAGCGCATTCGCCTGTACAAGACCCGCATCGAAGCGTGTCAGCGCGTGTCCGCGTGAGACGATCAGGAGACGGCGTCGCAGCTACTCACAGACACCTCCGCAGGTAGCCTCGATGGAGGGTAGATTGGCGCGCTTCGCAGCATCTTTGATGGTCTCTCCGACTGTACTGTGCACTTCGTACTCTTCACCTTGCCAGTCGACGAAACGCAAAGTGACCGGCTGACCGGTCGCTGCACTCTCTCTTGGTGCTTGAGGAGTGGCTTGTAGCTCCGACGATGATGCTGCAACAGCAACGGGATCAGTGGCGCTGTCTTGGCTGCCAGTTGCTGACTTGGACGCTCCGCTTGCCGCCGCTGCAGGTGCTCGCGCTCTGGGAACGACGATTGCAGTTTGCACAGTTGGTGGGCCCCAATGCTCGTACTTTTTCGCCATCTGCTCTTTGCTAAGTCCTTGCCGGCCTCTCCACCTCGGCCAGTGAACCAGCTTTTCGCGTTTGTCTTCAAAATCGTAGGATGATGTGGGAGGGGCTAATGCAGAGCGCAAGACGAGTGGTGCATCAGAATTGCGTAGATTTCCGTACCAGTCACCGCTAGGTTGCACGATGGCGTTTGCAGCCCACTGCAGAAGGCAGACAAAGGTGACGAACAATGAGATGAGTCGAATCATAGCGCGGCGGCGAAGCGGCTCACCTTGTGACCACCAACATGCCCAATGCCCCAGATCCGAACCCTTTTGGGCTTGGCGCCGTCCAAGAGCGTACGTTCCCGGTATTTGCGTGTCTCCTCCTCGAGCCTTTCGCAAAGCTCACCTCCCGCTATCCCACACCTGCAATCTCTGCTACCGTGAATGCAAACGAAAATGTCGGAAACATCCTCTGGCTGTGATCGAGCTGTCTGCCGTTTGGCGTGAGAAAGAGCGTCTTCGATCTTGGTGGCTAGCGGAGAACCCTGATCGAGGGTCTTGAATGAAAGGGACTGTATGCTTGCAGCTTTCCCATCACGATACAGCAGCATTGCGTACAGCTCCTCGTCCGCTGCGCCCCCCGGAGGCGCTCTCAGAAACCTGGACTGTGCGGAATCCCACTCTCTCAAAGGCGCAGAGGTCGAGCTTGCGCCACCGGCTGAAGTAATGTCTGCCTCCCATGCCGCTAGCTCCTTGGATGGCCCAAGAAGCTCTGCGAGGTTGACATTGCATCCTTCGAGCGATCCGCCTTCTTTGCTTCTGCTCGAGAGCTCAGATAACAAGGGAGACACGCTGTCGATGTGACTGGGCCAAGAACTTCCTCGTCTGTGCTTTTGCGGTACGATGACGATCTGTGTTCTGTATGAAGGAGCGCTACCTGCCAGCGGTGTCGGGTCATAAGGTGCAGCTGGAACCTTTCCGCTAGAGTCTAAAGCTGTCTGCATATCTGCATTTGGCGGCAGGATCCATGCGGAACTGTGTTGCCATCTCCGAACGCTCGGAGTGGTGATGCGCGCGAGTAGCACCGCTGAAGATGTGCGAGCGAATGCAGCACGCGAGACGCCGGACACACCCGTCGCTGTCACCCCAAGGCGAGATCGATATCTGCCGCGTGCTCTATTGAAGTGCTCCACCGGTACCTCCCACAGGATATGTAAGCCCTGCGCATGGAGCGTCGAGGGTCCGAGACCTGTCAGAAGCCTGCTCATGTCGGCGCGCGTCGTAGCATCTAGGGTTTGCTGGTCATGAATGGTGGCCAGGAAGATGGGGCTCGCGGGCGCGACTGGCTTCCAAGCATTCGGGCTTGCGGTCCAGTCAGCTGACCCTGGATGAAAGACATCAACAACGGCAGGAGTGGAGAGCGATTCCAATTGTAGGAGCCTGGTTTTGATTGGCGAGCATTTCAAATCACACTGCGACTCACGAATGTGAATACCGGTACACGATTTCGCACACGCAGCAACTCATTTTGTCCGCGCTTCGAAAGGGTGCAGCGCGCTCAGCAAGTCAATTCGTGATTCTCGTGCGAGAAGAAGAAACATCAGCTGACGAGCTGCTGCTGAGGCTCCGGTCACGACGCTCGGATAAGAACTGGACCGGCTTCTTGGCGGACATTTTGAGCATCTTACAGTCTGAATGGCCAGGCTCGGCTGTCAGGTGTGGACAGTATAGTAGTCCTACGGCAGTAGCAGCACTTGCTGTCACAGTCACGGAAACGCAGACCCACATTGGCGTAGAAATAAAGTTGCCTCGCTGCCGGTTGACTTAAATCGTTGCGAAGCTTCTACGATCGTGCAGAGCGAGATGCTGAGACACGCGAGGTCACTTGGTCGCCGAGCTCGAGAGGCATCATTCAATTCATGTTCAGGCAGCTGAATGACCCGAATTAGTGATTGTTGATGCTTGACGGTGATTCCGAGGCGTACAGTAGGGTGAGGTGAAGCACCTGGGAATCCTCGCGTACACACCTCATGCGGGTGGCGCTATGGAACCTTTTGCAAGCTCCTCGATCAATGTTTCGTCTCCAGGGCAGAATTCCCGAGTCTTGAGATCATCGTAGTGGACCCACGCCACCTTCTGACTGGCCAAAGCTTTTGCAACCTGACCGTCAAACTTCATCCGCGCCCAGTAGAAGAAGACGCTGTATTGCGTCCTGACTCCCTCCTCAGACTTCTCAAAGTGGATGGCGTGCACGCACTTGTTGTCCGTGACCTCGATGTGAACATCCAGCTCTTCGCGACACTCTCTCGTCAAAGCTTGCGCATGTGTTTCGCCCTCCTCCACTTTGCCGCCCGGGAATTCCCATAGATTGGCAAAGTTGGATGCGTCCTCGTGCCTCAATGACACCAGCAAATCGTAGGCACTCTTTGATGCTGTAACGGAGTGCCTCTCCTCGTCGGCTTGTTTGAGACGATACAGGAGCGCACAGACTACCGGAACGATCCGCGTTGGCAAGGACATGTTCTTGATCCATCAGACTTGGTCAATCGTTGATGCAATGCTCCGGCAAGAAATTCGCTGATGCCTCCAGTCCTTTTCCGCCGCGGATTATATGTGGGCCTTTTCGAAAACTTCTGAGTCTCTGGTGTAGAGCAATCAGCCGGCGTGAGCCAATCTCGACATAGAAGGAGCCAGGGGAACACAAGACTTCAGTACCGATTGCGCTTCTTCCATGGAGGGTTTAAATCTACGCGCAAAGTCTCTCCGTGAGCCAAGTCAACTTAATCTTCAATCGATTTGGACCGGTGCACAAAGCTGGATCAGGTCTCAAACTTTGGAAGAGATCGATCGAGAGCTGCGTGACGCGGCTCGCCCGATTCGAAGCCTCTATAAGTCAAGATTAACGTTCATCTTCGTCACACGCTCACAACAAGAAAGTGAATCTTGAATCTGAATCACGAATGATCTCATTCACATGATTCAAAATTCAAAATTCAAAACAAAAATTAACATTCAGTGATTGTGATTTGAACGTGGCAGCTGCGTGACTCAAGACTGCCGCGCGCGTGACCCAACACCTGACCGCAACACGAGCGCGTTCGCCTAACGCGACGATCGAGTTGACGCGTTAACTGGTTCGCCGCGGGCCGGCCAGGGTACCAGCATGCATGCACGCGCGAGAGCCTCATAGCCAGAGCGCCGGACGAGCATGCAGTAGCCAAACAAACCAACACGCGCCTATACCTACCTGTACATACAGCGCTGCAGCGCTGTCAGCGCACAAGTCAAGGACCGCGAATTGCGAACACCCTCCTGTCTTCTCTCGGAGCGTCGACAACAGTATACCTGCAGCCCAATCGACGACTGCTGTCCTCCAAAAGCCAGTTCCATGCCTCGAGAATCTTGCCACCACGAAGCTCGACGTCGCATCCATACGCAGACGGCCCTGACCCTGTCCGCGGCCGCCTCCTTTGGCAAATAGAGGCCAAGGCCATTAGTACCTACAGGCTATTCCACTTTCGTATCCACTGGATGCTGCTACCACTGTGGAGCTCACATTGTTGAGGCATGTCGCATGCGCTGCTCGGAGCCAGCTGAGAGCGACGTAAGCTGTTAGCGACGTCAAAGATCTCGCCAACGTCATCTTGCCGCTCAGCAGCTTTCGAGCACCATGACTGGGCGAAGGCCAGCTCCGGTCCCGAGGCAGGCCCCTCGCAGACCTCTTGCGGAGAAGAACACGATAGCCAATACAAATCCAACTCAACAGGATACTGCAGCGGCCGGTCCCTCCAAACCAAGAATTGCCGGAGCGCGATGGGCGCCCGCCACGAGGAGCGCATCCATCGCACCGACAGAGAACAAAGAGCCAAGCCCGGCGGCTGATGTCCAACGAGCTGTATGCATGACACGCTCTCCTCAATGGCCTTCTGTGGATCTCGCAGCCTCATCATCGACCAAGCGCATACATGCGGATCAAGAAGCCGCCATCACACCCGCCCCCGCCCCCGCCGAGCGACCGGTCTCCAGGCTTCCTAAGCCCATCATTTCGGAGAAGCGACAGATCGCTACCCTGCAGCCTGCTCCAACTCCTGTGCACCCTGTACCTCGCACGCCCAGGAAGCGTGCAGTCCCGCAGGACGATGTACATTGCCGCAACAGGGTGCAGGCCGGCCAACATGACGAAATGGACGGCCTGGCTACTGCGACGGGTGAAAGCCCCAACAAGCGAAGCCGCTCGTCAAAGGAAGATTCAGATAGCAGCTCTCGTCGCCGCCGCATGGCAACGGACGAGTCGCTAAAAAACTCAGAAAGTACCACAGCGAGCGTGACAGGTCACCTGGTCGAAGTAACAATGCATGATCAGCCTCAAGAGCTTGTCCAAGCGTCATCAAATGCGCAACACGGATCGCGCATACATTCTCAGCTGGCACGTACTCTCGCAGATGTGAAGCAGCAAGAAGCGGCGCGCAGTCCCAAGACTTCTCAGCCCGCACCTGTAACCACATCTCGCTTCCTCAAGCAGTCCGGTGCAAAGACGCACGACGGCGCGTCACGCGAAGCAAGCAAAAGGGAAGCCGACGGAGAGTGGAGAAGAAAGTACGCCAAGAGCTTCCCAACCTTCATCCTCTACTTTGACGAGTTGAGTCCTTCGGACCTGGTCGAAGCAAGCACAAATGCGAAGCGATTTGGCGCGGTGAGTCTTGCTCCTTTGAGCTTCTACGAAGCCGCGCGAGCTGACATGCGTTAGCTCCCGTGCGTCAGATCGTGGCCCCGTTCTTCTCTAAAGACGTCACCCACCTCGTGTCGGCGCACAAGCATCAGTCGCGCCGAGCTCCAGAGCCCCTGCGGCAGGCACTCCTCAAGGCGACTCCAGGCGGTTCTGTCGAAACAAGGGCCAACCATGGAGCTGAACGGTCTACAAGGTCGGCGCATCGCCCCGGTGCAACGAAGCTGGCACGTGAATCGAGACAGTGAGCATCGCGCGTGCACGAGTTGAGCATATATACAACCTTTCTCATTTGGGCGCTCTTCGCTCTTCATCCAGGCAACCACTGCACTCTGGGAGCAACCCCTTCGAAGAGGCAACGCCTGCTCCTCCCGAAAGCTCCATTGTCAGAAAAGCCCGCGACTTCAATATTCGCGTATGGTCCCATGAAAGTACGTAGGAGACAATGGCGCCCGAAGATTTGTTTCGCTGATACCTAACACCGCTGCTGTCCGCTTGTCCAGAATTCTGCAGCATCATTGCGGCGCTCGACGGAGCCCAAGTGCCCGCTCAAGCTCACGATTCTGACAAGCGTCGCCGCAATCTCTCGCAGATGCTACAGCAGGAGAAGCTGCAAGGGACCTCGGAGCGCGACCCTACTGCACCACGCTCCGACTATCACTACTTTGACAAGAATAGCTGCTACATTCTGGTAGAAGATGCCACCTGCGAGCACCGAGTTCTTTTCACGCAAGAGTTCAAGCGCCCCAGAGCCGACGAAGACCCACCGTGGCCCAAATTGTACGGTCAGCGCGAGGGTCGGTGCCCCTTCACGCGATGGGAGTCGAGGCCAAATGCACGCGCGACTGCGAATCGCCATGAGACTCTGAGACGTACCAGGTCGATGACTGACGTGGCGCGAGGAGCTGTATCTTCGAGGCTCAAACACGGAAGCCACTCGCCACAGCCAGTGCCCTTTAATTTGGAAAAGGCTCGGCCTGAAGCAGCCTCGATGCGCGGAGCCTCGCCCTATCCAATGGCCTCAGGCAACAGCATCGCTTTGACGTCCAACATCCACTCGACGACTTCCGCCGCTGCCGGCACTCACACCATTGGGTTTGCGGGTCAAGGAGCTCTTGATCGCAGACTGGTGACCCTGACTGATCGTGGACTTCCCAGCCCATTGGCAGGCCCAGCAGGGAGTGCCGTGGCTTCAGCACTCCCCCGTCACATGACCTTTGCCAGTCATATCTCTCCCAGAGGTATCATGCGTCGCGCCGTGAGCACCGCGACCGGCCTAGCCCAAAGGCAAGCCCTGGCGGCGAAAGACAAGGAGGCACCAAAGTCCAAGCCTGGCAATTGCGAGAATTGCAGAACAAAGTACGACGACTTTGATGAAGTGAGTCGCCATCGTGCAAAGAACCTGCGCTGTCAGTCGTGCTGATAGACTTTGGCTCCGCAGCACGTTGCCTCGAACAAGCACCGCCGATTTGCTCTCAACGACAGTAACTTTGTGGAATTGGACGAGTTTTTGGCAGGCGTCGAACGCCAATCTGCGCTGTGGTGTGCCGAGGTGATGGAGGAAGCGGAGCGCTATCGCGAAGATACGGGAGAATACACTGACGAGCTGCAAGAGGATGTGATGGACGTTGGCGAGAGTTTTGGCACTTCCTGGCCGGCTGCCGAAGATGACTACATGACAGATGGAACGAGTGGTACGAATCAGTACACCAATATCATGGAGGATCCATCTATGGACAACACGGACAATACCAGCACGAGCACTCATACTAGTCCAGATGCGCAACGAAGCCGCGTAAAGCTAGAACCCAAAATCTCTCGCGATGCCGGTGATCGACCTACCAGTCAGACGGGACATGCCGACGTGCACGATTCATTCGGGCTGCACGGGACAGGCGTGCCTTCGGCTCCTGGCCCAGAGTCGAAGTCACACTCTCGCGGCTAGGCTGCTCGCTGACCTCGTTCGCAGGCACAGCCTCACCTCCACTTGCTCTTCTCCCCATTCCGCCAAGCGATACCCAGCACGTGCACCAGAAAGACACATCACGACTCCACCAAAAGCCATCCCAACGACCTTTTTCGCGCCATCGTTTCAGAAGCGTCGTGATCAAAGCGCTCACATCATCTGCAACTCCGCGCGATACCAGTCCAAGACCTGCACATCAGACTGCCTGCAAGACGCATTCCAGCATCCCTGTTCCTGATCAATCCTTCTCGACTACAACAACATGCGTCACCTAAGATAGAGTGGAAAACGTAACGTCTGCTCCCCCCACTCGTGCGGTTCCACTACAACAAGCCCTTTGTGTTATTGTACGACACTTGGCCGTGGGCCACCACGGATCCCAAGATTGCTGCCGCACCTTCGTTCGGGGCTACGGCGCTGCAACAACCGGGTCGCGGGCTACCCTGACGACGAGAATGTCGCCAAGTAATGAGCATGCAGAGACCTGGGGAAAATTCCTTGCTTGATGGCTGAGTAAGCATTCAGCACAGGCTGAGGCAATTGCGACGACAGTGCCAAGCAAAGTATACCCGCTGGGCGCTCTCGAGCAGGACTGTAGTTTCTGTGGTCCCAAGTGGGAGCGAAGACTCTTGCATCGTGTTTGTGAGCATGAGTGATCTGTCCTTGGCAAGTTTGGCACCAGCACAATCGACTGAAAAGTTTGCCATCCCGCGAAACGCCTCTGGACCGTGCTGTGTACCCTGCCGAACCGCGTCGTCTTAGCTGGGGAATTGGCAGCATGTGATCGTGGATGAGCTTGAAAATCACGAATAATCGAGCTGCTACGCGGCTCCACGCGCGGCGCTGTGGCGCTGCCATGCGCATGCATGAAATCGAAACGGAAGCGCTCGGCGCTGCTGCGTGTCGAGTCGCCGCGAGCCGCCGTGCCTACGTCGCTCCTGTATGACTTTCACGAGTCATCTCAGCACCATCACACCCGACCGCGCGCGGCAAACCTTGTCGTACTTTGAGCATCTGGCCTTTTCACAGAACATGGCGCCACAGTCTCCATTGCCATCGCCTGCTCTTGCCGGTTCCGCTCGTGGCAAGTCCAACCACGCAGCATCGGCCGGTTCAGGCGCTGGCGGCTTGGGTCTACCAGGTTTCTTGCGACGTAGAAGAGCAGTCTTGTTCCTCCTATTCGCCTCCATCACTCTTCTTTTGCTCTTGAACCACTCCAAGCCTGCTGTCATTGGTAGCGGCATACGATGGGTCAAGGACAGCATGCGACCTGTGACGGGTGCGGATAAGAACGCCAGCATTGCTCGATTGGGTCCTTTGCCGCACGTCGAGGAAGATAGACTTTTCGGCACCCCTTTGGCAGGAGTTGGATTGCAGCCCGCACCTGCTCTCATCTCTCTCGCTCAAGAGCAGAATGCGCCTTTGCCAGCGAATACAAAGTTGTCATCGGATGGGAAAGGCTCAACTTCGAGCACCAGACCACCCAAGTTGACAGATGTGCCTACTAGACTCGTCATGCTCTTGAGGCTACTCAAGGATCCCGACTGGACGGTTCCTCAGAGATCAGCGGCTAGACAGCGCCTGGTCGACCCGACCGGTAAGCAGGTGGTGGAAGCTTTGAGCAAGGGTAGCGGCGGGCAACAGGAAGCGGACGAGGTGAGCGATGCTTCGATGCCGCTTTGTGTCTGGCGCTCCAAGTCTCGACAGGGTGTCGCTGATGCAGTAGACCAAACTCGTGATTCTTCGTGTCAGTATGTTCAATCCCCAGCGCTTTGGGCAAAGAAGCACCTCCCGCCTCTCGTGATCTTTAGCAAGACCTATTGTCCTTTTTCGGCTCGGGCCAAGGCTTTGCTCAGAGAATTAGGTGCCAAATTCGATCCGATCGAGGTCGATCTGCGCAAAGATCCCGAGGAAGTCAAGAGCGTCATGACTTTGCTCTCGAGTGGTCATGCGACTGTGAGTGGTCAAATGCTGTGATCATCGTGCTCGGCGTTGCAATGCTGTTGATCTGACCCAAGGTCTCCTCCATCACAGTTTCCCACGATCTTCCTCGGCGGACAGATGATTGGAGGCGCTGACGATCTGATTGCACTGCACAAGGATCTGGGTATACTTGAAGGCATGCTCCGCGGCGCTGGCGCCATCTAGACTGTCCACCATGTACTCTACATTGCTGGGTTTCGCGCTTGCTGCATGGACGATGGAACTATAGCTTTCGACGCTCGTCAATTTGGAGGCACAATCACATGTGAAACTCGGATCGAACAAGAAGTTGCGGTGGCGCGTGCAGAAAGGATTGCGCATGTGGACGCTGGTGTACACAAAGGAAGCCATAGAGTACATGTGGGATCGAAAGGTGGTGCTTGAGGCCCGATGGGCACGTCGTCGCTTCGCGCGCCCTCCGGTGCGGTCTGCCTGACCCCTTTTCTCGGTGACCAGCCTTTGTCGCCTTGCTACGCTATGACGCAGCTGGACCCTCGTCCAGCGCCCTTTGTTTGATTTCGCTTCTCCAACCTGTCCAAGATCTCCTTGGCCCCAGCCCAGTCTGCTGCGGCCACTCCATCATCCCAAGCCACGAGGATAGGTCCTGGTCTCAACCTGACAGGCAGTGCAGAAGTGTCCTCGTCCACGCCTGACAGATCCGTCGCTTTTTGCATCTCTGCATTTTGAGTAGCAATCGGCTGTACTGGCGTAGCTGCGTAAGGTTCCTTTTCGCTCGCCAAAGCTGGAGAGGTGGATTCGGAAGCAAGAGGCACGGCAGATTGAGGCTTGTACGCTCTCGCCTCTCTGATCCTCGTCCTGACCGATCCGTCGGGCGGTGCAGCTGCGCTGCCCACTGCCGCCGGGTGTGTCTGTCGACCATCGTTTCCGTGAGCGTGCTCTACAGAAGCAGTGGCCGCGCCTTGCATCGTTGCAGAGTCGATGGCGCCTTGGACGAATGCGCTGGGTGTGGCGACGTGCGCGGGCAGGTAAGACCGGATAGACTGCCATTGAGTCTCTGTAGGTGGATTAGAGTGTCGATCGATGATTTGCAACTCTGCGAATGGCTCTTCAGAGCCGGGAGCGGAGCGGGCTACAAGCTCCAAGTAACCCTGAGCCTCGGAGCGCGAAGCATCTGCGACGGATCGTCCGGCTTTGGAGGCCGAGGAAGCTGAGAGTCGCTTGTGAAGCTCTTGAAGAAGCCGCACTGATTCTGGCGAGTTAGGATCGTGCCAGAGCGACAGCAGAGGCGTGCGAGCGTGAAAACGAATGGACATGCTTGGATGACGGATTGGTCGTGGCGATACTCTTCTGTTGCGAAATCTCCTTCAGATCGGCTGCGATGCCGGTTTTGGACGAATGCCACGGTCGCACGACAGAAGCAATGGCCGGTGACTAGAGAATTGCGGTGATGGTGGATGTATGAGCGCTCGAGGCGGATTACGAGGATGCAATTACGATCACGAGTCCCAGAGAGTCGTCGTGTGCGCATGCAGCTCACCTATGGCGGAGATTGTAGGTACCGGTATCTATATAGTTACGAGTCAGGGGAATGAGAGCAGCAGGGGCGCGCTCCCTCCACATGGGAACATGCACCGCGGTGGCTCGTCGGACCGTGCGCGCGTGATGGATGATGGATGCTGATGCTGATGGATGCTGAAGGCGGGTTCATAGCGCGCGCTCTCGTCGGCTCCTTCACCCTGACGTTATCATCCTTGCACTCCACTCACGGCTCGGGTCTTGCCACTGCATTCACAGCCTGAATACTGTAATCGTGACCACTGCTGGAGACAGTTCACCAAACTCTTCGCTTTGAAGCCGTGCAAGATGACCCTCACGCACATCGTGTCCTTTCGCTACGCGGAAACAGTGGACCTGGCCACCAGACAATCGGTCTTTGAGCGGTTCCTTGACCTGCGCTCGCTCTGCAAGCTACAAGATGGCAGCGCATACATTGCCGATGTGATAGCTGGCAATGCCAACATCAGTCCAGAGGGCGCGGGTAAAGGCTTCGATGTGAGTGTCACGATGCCTCATACGCCTGTACGCGTGTCTATCTCATCCATCTTCTCGCCATCCGAACATTCACGATTCTCACACCCCCCTTTTGACTACTTTCGTATCGGGCCGTGCAACCTCATCACAGCACACTTTTATTGTCACTTTCAACAACGCAGATCATGTCAAGCACTATCTCGAAACAGACGCGGCCCATCTCGACTTTGTAGCATTTGTCAAGCCTCTGCTCGTCGATGCTTTCATCTACGATTTTCACACCCAACGAGCATCTGCATAGGAAGGGTGCGACTCTGCGTCCGAACGCAGATGGAAGTGCACCCGCAAGCATCGTCGTGTTCCATGCCGCTGCCCTGCAGCTGCTCTACGGTTCTGGATCTGGGGTGCAGACCCACTACCCCCTCCTTGTCAGGGGGAAAGCGCGATCGCAGCGTACCTACATTTGTTGCACAGCCATCTTGGAGAGATGTGTAGCCTCACTTCATACTCGCCAGGCGCTTCTGTAGAGCAGTGCAGCGCACGCCTGCCGACGCGTCGGATGTCCGTGTCTCCAGCGATTGCACTAGAGACTGCACGTATCAGCGTTCATCGCAGCAATGGCCATCGTCAATACCACATGATAACGAGTCAGAGCGCGGGCAAGAGTCAAAGTCCGTCGTGAGCTTTTTTGCCGCGGTCGTGTCGAGGCGTAGAAGCTCGGCGACTCAACGTAGACTCAGAAACACCGAGCGCCACCGCAGGGATGTAGAAAGACACCGACGTCAGCCAAGCTTCGTGGCTATGGAGCCTGCCGTTGCCGCAGGAACTGTGACTATTCGCATGTGCTGCGAGGAAAACGTATGCGCCAAGCATCAATCTGAACCTGTTCGGCATATTTGGTGAGGCCCTTCTGCAATGGGTGCAAGATACGTCCAGCGGGATTTTGCAGATCTCCGCAACATCACAGCAAAGCTGTCCATCCACAGCACTGCGTAGAGGGCGCAGATGTCGTCTGTCTAGATGCCTCTTCACGAGAGAGCGAAGACCATCCGCCAAATTCGCGCAGCAATTGCGGGTGCAACTCGGCCGATTGCAGACTCCCTGCGTACTCGTTCATTTCTCACTCTACACCCCAAGGCTAGTGCTATGGGCCAACTCAACTTGCCCGTTGTCTTCCGCAATGCTCGGCAGTGGTAGTCATCATGGCGAAGATCCGTTAGGCATAGACGTGGTACCTGGTAGACTTCAAGGGACACGCCAAATAAGCCACGGTGCTTTCATGCGAATCGGTCGATGTCCTGACCGCTAGGACCAGACGTAGAGCGAGCTAGCTAGCATTCTGCCACGGAGACCCGCTGACGCGATGATATTGCGTGCAAGGTGTCTTGGTCGATGCCATCAAGAGTGAAGGCGAGCTAGGCGTGTGGATACAGGGCTGTCAAATATGCGGGCGTGCGACTGGGGTTGATCCACGGCACCAGCCAGAGTCCGAGAACAAATGTGCCAGTAGTAATTGTTCGTCCAAACGCAGTCTTGCACTCTTCGAAGCTGGCGTCCAAGGTCGCTGGCGAATCCGTGAAGAAAGGACCGGCTGTACTCCAAGGTTTGCAGCCATTCACTGGTCTGCTCTAGGTGCTCTATGTTCCCCATAGAAGCCATCCACGTAGTGAACTCTCACTCATACTTTGAACTTGGCCGAGTCTTGTCTGGATCTGACCAAATCGGCCTTCAGAAGAAACACCTTCGAAGAGCAAAGCTTCGCCGTCGCCATGGATCGTCGGCAAGCTCTTCAGAGCGCGACTCCCGCGTATGCGAGCCAGAATCGGGCGGGACGCAGTGCAGCGCCTCGTCCAAGAGCGACCCTTCAAAGCCTCCCGGTAGGATCTGCCGCAAGTAGCGCTCTTTCTGCGTCTGGCGATCTCGGACCGTACAGTCACATTCGACACGGCTCGATGGGAGGCATAGGGGGGCGCGGGGCTGCTTCATGGAGTAACGCTGCCAGTCTCTCCGAAGTGCACGACCCCTTGCCATCAACAAGCAGACCAGCTGCGCACAAATCCGCCAAACGGAGACCAGGACTGTACTCCTCGCTGAAGAGCACATACTCTCACTCTGCCTCGAGACCTTATGCTGCCGTGCCCGGGGATCCTCACGATCAGCGCTCGCCGCTCCACTGCGCTTCTGCTGGTCCCGAAGCGGACGACTTTCTTCATCATTCGGACTACAGACGAGGCTATTCTCGGCACTTTGACGGAGGAAGAATCTCCCTACGAGGACTGCTCAACGTCGGCACTCTGATCATGCTCGTACTCGGCCTGTTGGGACTCTTTGCGGGCTACCCGATACTCGCGCATTTCGACGAGCTCAATGGACAGATTCCTGCTGGTGTGAATGGGTCGGGCCAGCTGCCCATAGTGGTCAACGCGTTGAATTTCCGAGACCACGACACACCTCCGGAGGCTTGGTCGTGGAAGAATCCGGATGGCGAAGACTACCACCTGGTATTCTCTGACGAATTTGAAGTTCCTGGTCGCACCTTCTGGCCAGGCGACGACCCGTATTGGGAAGCCGTCGATATTTGGTATGGTGCAACTAAAGATTACGAGTGGTACATGCCTGAGCAGATCAATACGACGTCGGGCTATTTGCAGATCACCATGAGCGACCGACCTGCCCACGACCTGAACTTCCGCAGCGCCATGCTACAGTCTTGGAACAAATTTTGTTTCCAAGGTGGCTTTATCGAGTACTCAGCTATTCTGCCTGGCTCTCCGGACACCCAAGGTTGGTGGCCTGGTGCGTGGCTCTCAGGCAATCTAGGACGACCGGGATATTTGGGCACGACGGAAGGCACTTGGCCCTACAGCTATTCTGGCTGTGATACTGGCATCCGACCCAACCAGACGACTCCAGATGGCTTACCAGAGTCGATATCTACAGCAAAGCTGTATGGAAAGACCGGCTTGTCGTGGCTGCCAGGCATGCGTTATTCGTCGTGCACCTGCCCGGGCGAAGACCACCCTGGGCCATCGAACGACGTGGCGAGAGCTGCGCCTGAGATAGACGGTCTCGAAGCGCAGACACAAAAAGGTGTCGGTCAGGCATCGCAGAGTCTCCAAGTAAGCATCGTGCGAGTGGGTTGGAGGCACAGCCGCAAAAAGAGCCACTGCTGATCGAGGACGTGCCCTTTGTATGACAACAGGTTGCTGCTTTTGACGTAGGGCACAAGTGTATCCAGAACGCAGCTACCATCTACGACGAATCAGTCACCCATTTCAACGACTATACTGGGGACAATTACCAGCGTGAGTCGATGCTGCTGTGTTTGTTGTTTTATGGTTTTTTATTATCTTTCTGAGTATGACGCCGATGCCGCTCAACGCTCCTTTGTCGTCCACTAGAGGCGCAGTCCGGAGTGTCCAACATTCCTGAGAAGGCGTATGAGCTGGCCGACAATCCGACGTTTACAAAATTCGGATTAGAGTACTCGCCAGATCTTGAGCTCAACGGCGGCGGCTTCTTGACGTGGTACGTCGATGGCAAGCCAACTTGGCGAATGGATGGAAAATCTATGCCAGCAAATGCAGACATTGGTGTTGGCCAGCGTCATGTGCCGACAGAGCCCATGAGCGTGAGTGATGAGGCGACGATCAAGAGAAAGGATGCTGGAGATTTTGAACCTTTTCCTTCGCTCGCTGGTTCGCAGATTGTCATCAATTTTGGCATCTCCCAAGGCTTTCAGAACGTCGTCTTCGACACGCTGAACTTCCCCGCGACCATGAAGGTGGACTATGTGCGCGTCTACCAAAAGAATGGCCAGCCTGAACGCGTAAGCTGCAGCCCGCCGGATCATCCTACCTCAGATTTCATCGAGAGGCACAAGGATGTGTACTACAATCCTAACGTGACCGTGTGGCCCAAAGCGTGGCCCAAGAATAGCCTCGTTGATGGATGCTAGCCTCGTCGTTCGCCTGACGCGCATCTTGGACAGTCTTCGTTCAGCTGGACAATCTCGGGCGCCCTCCTATCTGTTCTCCTACCTTCTCCCTCGCAGTCATATCCATTTTGGACAATCGCACAACGGCCGAAGCAGTACGGTCTCACCCCCCTCATTCGGACATTCGCTACAAGACCTGTGACATTGAGCATTTTTTGCCGCTCTCTCTGTCTCCACTATCCACGCTCATTGAAACATTCGCAACTGATGTCGATCTGCTTCTGACCCGATCCTTCATGATCGATGACGAGGACATCAACCAGCTGGATACAAGAGCGCGACGCAGCGTGACGTCATGATCCGACTTCAAAAGGTACTGAGCTTCACCATCGCGATTCTTTGCCGTCCGCTCGTCTGATCGATCTTGAGTTCAGCGACGAATTGGTGGATCTCCAAGCGAGTGTGGAGACTGTTGACCGTTCCTTCGAAGCGTGGTCAGGAGCAAGCATGGAGTGCAGGGAGGAGCGTGCTTTCTGGCCCTCGGCGATCGGTGAGATGGAGTGACCTTGAGTGTGAAATTGGCTGTCGTCGGGTCGTCGACGTCGATCTCATGGATATGTGAAACTCTGTTAATCAGCAGAAACAACTCGTGGCACCACCTCCATCTGGCTTTGCGGGACGACCGGCGGCAGAGGCTGTGTTGCCAGTCACGATCGAGTCTGATTGATGAGAGAGGGTGAAGTCGTGAGTCGTGGGTCCCTGCCGCCCGCTACACGGCTCGAGGACCTGCAGCGGTGCATGCTGCATGCATGGCGGCGGAGAGAGATTCGCCCGCCTCTGCGCTATCCTCCGGCCTCGACTTGGATTGAGTGAGGGTGCCTGCACCGCCTCGTCCAGCAGCAGCAGGGACGCTGCTGATGTCTGCTGGATATAGCAGCTGCAGTCGAGCCGCCAAGATTAACACGAGGGGCTCGTTGCATCAGCCGTGCGCACGATCGCAGCTATATAGGCGGACGGTTATTCATCGCGGCGCTGAGGCCCAACAGCGTCAGATGGAACGCGCTTGCGCACACGAAGCGATCACGCTGCTGCACGCACGCATACTTCCAAAGAGGGGCCTCTCTCTCTCTCGTCTGTGTGTAGCTGCTTACGCACCAAGTAAGTGATGCGCGCCGAGCGCGAGAATGCGTGCCATGCACTTAGAATTCACGATCACAACCACAATGGAGCCCCGACCGATGAGGGTGATCGCGCATCCGAAGTTGAAGTTTCGCAGCAGCACGGCTTCTGTTCGCTCCTCTTCCTGTCATCGTCATCGTCACGCACGAAGAAACACTTGCAAGCATCTACCAAAGATTGCTGCTCAGCAATGTTGCCCTGCGACTAGAGGCACAAGGAAGTCAATCACAGAGCAGGGTCCCACTCATCTTCTTGCGCGATCCGCCACATTGCAGCATAGCATCCGAGCCGGCTGCTTGAAGCGCCAAGCGGGCTGCCCAAGATGAGCGCTACCACCCCGATCACAATGACATTGCCAGCCGCTTCATCAGCGCTGCCGAGCGCGAGCTCCCTTGATGCTCCAGGCTCAACATCTTCAGCCTCAGCAGCCATGTCATCGCTCTCCGCAGCCATGGCCTCAGCTTCCAAAGCTCTATCGAGCGAATCCGCAATAGCCAGCGGAAGCGGCTCCAACCCTCCAGCTTTCCAATACGTGGGAATCGCACTCGCTGTAGGATCTGGACTGTTCATCGGATCTAGCTTTGTGCTCAAGAAGAAGGGCCTCTTGGCCAGTCAAAAGTTGCATGGCCAGAAAGCGGGAGAGGGGCATGCGTACCTCAAGAGCTGGATGTGGTGGAGCGGCATGATCCTCATGGTGAGTATCGCCTTCAGCTTTGCACAGCGCCAGCTGCTTGCACCCCAAACAATGACAACAAGTTTCAGAGAGAGGCGACTAGCTCGCGTTTGCTGATGGGATCATGGGCGCTCACACTCATCTCTGCTGGCGGCTTTTGTTCATCACCTTTGCAGATCCTGGGAGAAATTCTGAATGTCGTAGCGTACGCTGTGTCTTCGGCCGTATTGGTCACGCCGCTTGGAGCCCTTTCCGTCGTCATTTGTGCCATTCTATCCTCCATCTTTCTCAAGGAGAAGCTCAGTGAGTGACGGAACGATTAGGAAAGGTTCATTAGACACTGTCTCGCCGACAGCTCACTCACCCACCACTACGCACGTCTGTGGCCCTTGTAGCTTTATTTGGAAAGCTGGGTGCTGCACTAGTGGGTCTCGATTTTGCAACCGGGCAGCGAGATAGCATATAAGGCTTACACAGTGGCACGTTCGTGTCGAACAGTGCATCGTCGGGTCGACAGTCATCGCTATCAATGCACCCTCGTCGCATCAGGCCGGAGACATCAAGAGCTTCATGCATCTATTTATCGCTCCTGGCTTTCTGAGCTGGATGGGTGTATGCATTGTTGGCAGCTTGATTCTCATCTTTTGGGCGACTCCTCGATACGGCAAGAAGCAGATGCTCATCCCCATCACCATCTGTTCCTTGATAGGTGGACTAAGTGTCAGCACCATCAGCGGCATTGGAAGCGCAGTGATCCTCACCATCAGAGGGAGCATGCAGCTCACACATTGGTTCTTCTACGTTTTGCTCGTATTCGTGATCGTTACGCTTCTCATAGAGATCAACTATCTCAACAAAGCTTTGGAGCTCTTCAACACCGCCATGGTCACTCCCACTTACTACGTCATCTTCACCTTCTGCACTCTGGTCACCAGCATCGTGCTCTACCAAGGTCTAGATGCAGACGCGATTGCCATTGTCACAATCGTGCTGGGGTTCTTGACGATCTGTGCAGGCATCTCCCTGCTGCAGCTCAGCAAGATCGACCCTGAAGATCTCACAAACAAGGATGGCACACCTCTGGATAGAGAAACGACACTTCTCATTCGAGCCTCGAGGTCTATGGTCTCGCGGCATGGGGGCGAGAAGGGCTCGCAATTTGGCACGCAGGGACTAGATGACCCTGGCGTGGATGCAGTGCGAGGTGGTATGGGCGTGGTGGGCAGTCTCATCAGAGCACGATCTGCGAGAAAGCTGCATGCTTCCGCAGACGCCTACGCGGATGAGGACGGCATGCTGAATACGTCTTCCAGGCGCGATCTGGAGAGGTACGAGCTTCACGATGCGCCAGTGCGCCGAGGCACGAATCAAGCACCCGGACACTACACTATGCCAGCGCTAGGCATGCCTGCGAAGCGTGATACTGCAATCAGCTTTGCAGAAGGCTCCGAAAATCCCCATGGCCATCACGCGGGTGATGCGCCGCTGCGCAGCGTTTCCAGAGCATCGAACATTAGCAACAGCACCAGCAATGCACCGCAACGAAGCATCTACAAGACGGAACCCGCATCCTTCTTGAGCCCTTTGAGTCCGAGAGCAGGATCAACTCCGGTCCGTGGCGACTCTATAGAAGAGGTCAACGAAAACGAGAAGCCCGCAAGCCCAAGCATCCGGTCTGTAGGTGGTCCCAGACCACTGCCGGACTCGCTTAGGCAGCAAGGATCTCTCTCGCGCTCCACAGCTGCACCTGATCTGAGAACCATGTGGGACGCCCCGATGCCGGGTCTCACGCCGTCCGAGAAGTCCATTGCGGAGCTATCATTGGACGCGACGCAAGACTCTGCTGGTGGCATCAGTAGTTCCCCGAGCAGCACCAGGGAGAGGACGGACAAGGTGTTTCCGGGCGCCACTTCGGGATCTTTCAGAGCGAGGAACAAGGAAGCTGTGGAAGGCGAGGAGGAGGAGGAGCTCCTCAATCCTCGAGGGAAAGTGGAGGATTCGGATGATGAGGAGGAGCGAAGAAAAGGACGGCTAGCGAGAAAACACTTTTGACCCTCGCACACCTACTGAAGTCTCTTGTTCGGCGTCCCCTGTTCAAAAGTTAGCTGTTCTCATAATTCGCTTTGACGCCTGAGTTTCCGACTTGAGGCTCACACCTGCTTTCTTCATCTCGTCGTCTCTCATGCCTCATCGCTCCACGTCACGGACATTTTTGCAATTTGTATGGACACGCGTGCTTTGCTTCCACGTTCTCGACCGATTATTACACATGCAAGACGCTTCTCAGACGAAAGTTTTTGGACGACGCTGATGTGCGTGGGAATGATCATCGTAAGAGGCAGATGCGCTGGCTGTGATCGCGCTTGCCGACCCTTTCTGCAGCTACTAAAAGCCAGCGCTCGACCTGATGCTTGAAGTGCGAAGTTCAGCCGTGTCACCTGCCCGGCGCGTGCTATCCGCATGCCGTGTTCGACGAGGATGAAGGATACGTCTCCTCACGTCCTTCACATCGCTTGCTTCCCGAGGTCCGGGGACGTAAAAGCTCCTTAAAGGCGTCTGGCTGTAGCTTGTGGTATAAACAAATAAACGTGCCAAATGAAGAAAGACTTTCGCCAAAGTTTGCGAGTGGAGCGTCACGTTGTCGTAGCCAGAGCTCTGGCTTCCGCAAGAGAAGCGGGGACTGGGGAGGGAGCATATGTGTAGTGTGAATGGACCAGCGGAAGGAGAAGACACTTAGTGGAACCTTCTCTTCGGCGTGATAGTAAGGAGTACCTTTCACTCACACCAAGCGTAACCAGCGCTATCCGAGAAGCTGACTCTATACTGACTAATTCCTGGCGCTTGTGTCACCTCTACTCCTTCTAGGAGTGCGAGACGAGCCATGCAGATCAAGCCATGAGTGCGGGCTCGAAATGCATGCTAGCTCGGCAAAGTACGCACCGGCTCTAAGTCTCTCTGCTTGCCTCGAAGCTCCGACATCTCCAGGACCACGAAGGGATATGAGTCCGCTGGAAGATATAACCCTCTGCCAAGGGACATTGTGGCCGCCACCCTCGCCCGGCAAGGCATCCAGAGAAGCTTCCTGACCTAGCAAGGCCAGCGCTGTTCCCACCATGCGCGAATCTGAGCGAGACGTGAATCAGAAATAGTGGCCTCAGCTCCGTCTGGCTGCGCTCCATGCTGGAAGGATCAGGGGACTCGCTGACTTACGATTGGGATGTCCAGCGAGCTTGGCAATGTGGCCGTACGAAGTGACTCGTCCCCGCGGCTGCATGATGAACCCAATTCAGCAAGGGCAAAGTCGCAAGGCGAAAGTTCAGCTTTGTCTGAGGTGCGCGCGTATGCCCCCCGAAAGCGGCAACGCATCTGAAGCTCACAATCAGACGACAAATGTCGTACACCGCTGCATGAAATTCTTCAGCGTCGACTTGAGGCATCCTTTCGTCGCCGCGAGCGTCGGCACCTTCTTCCTTTCGAGGTCAGCCTCGATGCTGCTTGCAGTGCATCAGCGACGCCCTCTGCGAACCTGTCCTACGAGGGTGGCGGTGTGATTGAAGTGAATGCGTGCAGAGAGGAAAGAGAAGCATGGCACGGCTTGGCGTGGCAAGCCTGCCCGCTCGATCTGACTTCGCTCTGGTGTCTTTGGAGACGTGCGAAAGGCAGGCGATCCACACGCGCACGGACGTGCAAACGCGTGGAGCGTATATACGTGCAGCATCAGCAGAGCTCGGAATCTGAATTCTGTTGCTTTTGACTCGAAATCGACGACTTCGCATCCTCTGCAGCGTGCATTGAGCCTTCAATCTTCACCTCCCACTACCGCACACGTCTCTCACGTTGACTCGGAGGGTCAAGGGGGGAAGCGGATCACTTCGTCTGGAATCACTTGCGGCAGGGATCAAAGCGCACGGGAGCAAGCAAGACTTCGCAAGCTAGAAGCTGCACCGGAGCACACGTTCACACTGGAACCCCGACTGCTGAGGCCGAATTGAATGAGCACCACAGGTCCTCCACTTGGCTGAGCGGAATCCTAGCTTTCTAGACTTGAAATGTCAAGTATACCACCAGGAGGAGGCGGAAGTGCTGCTCCGCCCCCTTTACGTCCTCCACCAGCTGCTTCCTCGCTTTCCGCACCCCTAATAGCACGCATTCCAACTCAAGGCTTCGCAGGTTACAACTTGGCTTGGTCTCCTTTCTATCCCGACAAGTTAGCCCTTGCAGGAGCTGCCAATTATGGCCTGGTGGGCAATGGTCGGGTGCACATATTTGGCACGGGAGCGATTGGGGGCGCAGGAAGGGGAGGTGGAGCAGCTGGAATCAGAGTAGAGAAGGGGTGAGTCAGGAGCTCGGTGGTGGCGTTGGTCATGGAAAGGCAGCAGCAGCGCACAAAAGATGCGGCTGGGTACTCGGGGATGGTGTTGATGCCGTGTTTTGGTGAGAAGCTGAACCGCTGATTGCCGCACCTCGCGCTCCTCAGCTTTGACACGCAGGATGGGTTGTATGATGTAGCTTGGAGCGAAATGCACGAGAACCAATTGGTGACAGGTAGTGGCGATGGGAGCATCAAGTTGTGGGACATTACGCTAGCGGCGAGTAGCGGAGAAGGCTAGCCTGTGCACAGTGCGAGCAGCCAGTTGTGCCTGAGCTTATACGAACAAGTGTCCTTCATCTTTTCAGGAGCATCCCATAAGGAATTGGGCAGAGCACACGCGCGAAGTGTTCAGTGTGGACTGGAACAATCTCAAGAAAGAGCTCTTCGCATCTAGTAGCTGGGACGGGAGCGTCAGAGTGGTGAGTTGGCTTGTCTCCTCATCTTGAAAGACGTGGATCACCGCGCATAAATTTTGTCCCGCTCAACTCCTTCCCTGCATCATCTTTCCAGTGGCATCCCGAACAACCGAGATCTTTATTGGCCATCGGCTCCCATTCCGCTTGCGTCTATGGGGTAGCTTGGTCTCCACACAACCCGGACCTTCTCGCGTCAGCTTGTGGAGATGGGCATCTGAGGCTGTTCGACGTCCGGCAGGGTCCCAATGCACCTCCCGCAGCTGCTGTGCCAGTCGGAGGAGAAGTGTTGAGTCTGGACTGGAACAAGTACCGGCCCCTGCATATTGCGACTGGCAGCACCGATCGAGCGATCAAGGTGTGGGACCTGAGATCAGCAGCCAACAGATCCGTGCCGCAGCCGCCCGCTTCTTCCGCCGGCGCTGGACCGCTCGGGGGAGAAATCTCGACAGTCTTGATGGGACACGAATACGCGGTTCGTAGAGTCGCCTGGTCACCTCACAATGCGAGCATTCTGGGATCCACATCGTACGACATGTCGGCTAGGATATGGGACGCTGATGTTGGAGCTGCAATCCAATCTGGACCTCGTATAGGCGCTCAAGGCGCTCTCAGAAGAAGACACGACGCACATACGGAATTTGTGGTGGGCATGGCTTGGAGCCTGTTTCAACAAGGCGTCGTCGCTACTTGTGCGTGGGACTGCGAAACACATCTTTGGGCTGCCGGATAGCGTATGCGATTGGAATAGTATTGACAATGGTCCAAAGGGGCGCGGCGCTGGCCACGCTTTGACGGGTAGTTCGCGTTTGTCCTTGACTGTCCCGACGTGGTCGAGCCCGATGTGCAAAGCTTGACTCTCTCTACCCAAAGAGCTGCGAAAGACACAGCTTTTGATGCTCGTTCCACCGGTCATGTTGAGATCGAGACTCTCTCATGTCTGCGCAGGGGGTTCGCGCACGCGGCAGGGCTGGCAAGGGTCTCGAGTCCACCGCGGTGATGGGATCGCTCCTGTCATTTGCGGCCGAGACGATGGTCGGTAGCCCTGCTGACCCCTTTGACAAACTCTGCCGTGAGGATTGCGGCGTGGACGTGCATGAAGCTGACGTGCCGTGCCGTGTACACACATCGCACAAACTGGGCGGACTGTCAAGCCACGATCAAATTTTGGACGGACTCGAAGCATCAATCAGAAGAGTCAATAGTGCGTGCATCCTTTGGTGTGCGCTAACCAGTGATAGGGCATGCATCGCTGCTGGTACAGTACCGTAGCTCTCATCGCTTCGAAAAGACTTTCTAAATCGGTTCGGGAGGAGAAATGCATGACGAGGACGCTAGAGGAGCGTGCCGCCGGGGCTTTGGCTTGAAGCTAGAGGGGCCATTCATGCGACGTTCACTTGAATGCGCTTTCTGCAAACGCGCGTAGACCGGCTTCTGCTGGGTAGCAAGCGTACGGTTCGCCGGCCATTGGTGCCGCAGACGGTGCACGTTCACGGTGCGTCGTTGCTGCTGCTGTGTTTGTCACGCAATCCCCGCTGCCATCCAAGTTGCGGGCAATCAGCAGCAAGGTCCTGTCCGACACATGGAGCTGTGCAGCTGCATGTCTGATGCAGCAGGATGGAGCTTTGCAACAACGCTGTGTGACTGGGAACTTAATTGCTTGCACAGATCGTCAAGCTGTATAGGAGGATCAGCAGCATTCAAGATTCGTCAGCGCGGAGGTAGTGTGACTGGACTCGTGAGTCGTGAGTGCGATTTTGCCACGGACAATTATTGATGATGAAATGACCCGCTGATGCGTGGCCGACCCGGCTGCATGTCACTCCACTCGTACACTCATGCACTGCATGGTGACTACAGTACTGACTCTTCAACGGTCGCTGGCAGACCGTTGGATCATCCATCGTGCTCCAGCAGGAACCTAAAGCCGACGTGCATATGCATGTTCGATCGCCAATCACGAGTTTGAATATTGAGTGCGAGGCCCCTTTCAGCCACACGCTCAAGGTTGCGTGCGACGCGCTGCTGCCTAGCTATGATCCGCTATCATCTTTGACAACCTCGGGAATTTCGCAAAGGCATTACAGGACCCTGCGAGACCAGGCTGAGCCACCAGACAAGAGAGCGATGCGAGGTGCTAATCAGCTCCAAACTTCGCGAGTCTCTCCTCGTGCCCAAGGAGTCCAGATGGAGCTCGTCTCCCCTTTGACGGAGCCTGCATCATTGATTCCTATATATAGGAAGGAGCAGCAGCCATCATTTTGCTGATGATGAGTCGCGAATTGCTGGAGCTCGTGTACTCTTGATTCGAAGTGCACCGTCCGCCGCCTCTTTTGAACTTCGGATCTCGTATGCCGACTTAACGGTCAAACCCTTCTCAAAAGACTCGTCAGACTCACACTGTGCAACTCTAAGCCTTGTAAGCTCATACATATACATAGAAGATAGGCTGCAGCTTAGAAGGCTCGAGTTGAAATCACCTTTGCACGTCCTGCAGCTATATGGAGGTGCTTTGCAGAGGCCTGCCGCGCACACATGCAAGTCAAGAGTCACGATGAGTGCCGGGCAGATTGATGGAAGGTCACAGCTTATATAGCTGTCGCAAGTCGTGCGCGCGCTCCAACCAGCATGCAGCGTGCAGCAGCAGCAGCAGCAGCAGACGACGCAAGAGACGACCGATTCAGTAATCTGGAATTGAATTTTTTAATCGCTGAGGATAACCTGACCGCTCGCAATGATTCAAGTCGGGGCCGCACTCAAGACTCTCAGTCAGCACGCACCCTTAACATGTTCCTCTTGCCGCTCAGAGCCGCTTCTGTGCTGCTGACCCCAAACACCTGCAGCCTTCGGGCACTTATGCACACTCGAGCCGTTTCAGCAGTCGCAAGTAGACTCACCTCAAAACCCACGCAGAGCACCTTTCCTTCCCACCTAACTTCGCTTGGACATTCGCTCGCTCTTCTCACCCTTTGGCTACTCGCTCGCCTGCCTTCCACGCACCTCATCGGGAGCGACAGACAGCACTCCAAGAAGTTCGCATCCTGCCATAGGAACGCCCAACCTTTTTTTGCGCGTGAGTCGCCGCTTCTGTCGTCTACCTATCTGCTACTCGAGGACCGTTCCGCGCTTGCTGTTTCCACGGTTCCTGTGTTACACTGGGAGTCGATGCTCGCGCGTTGCGTGAAGGGGTGGCCTAGGCACACAGATTGTAGGCGGGAGGAGCTTCCGCTGGCTAGACTGAGGAGGTGGTCAGGGTGCTGGCCAAGGCTCGAGAAGGGGGTTGCTCGCGATCGCGGCAGAAGCTATATGGGTGCGAGCAAGACCCAGGTGCGGTGCCTCGCGTGGGCGGATCAAATTGTTGACGCCAGTGCTCGGACGCCAAGTGCGCTCAGCTCGAGAGAATTCTCGATCACGCTCGCTCCGTCCCTCGCCCTCACCAGTCACGAGTCTGTTTTTCCCAAGCGCATTCATCCGAAGCTCGGAGGTGCTACGTGGTACTGACATTCGATCGCTGGTCTTTCTTTGGCTGCCCCTCTCCGCTCCTCGAACTCACTTCCGTATCGCGCCATGTGCGCTAAATGATACATCACGGCTTTTCAACTGCAATCCGTGCATAGTCCCAAGGCTCGCCAACAACGGATCTGCGCTTCGGGCCGAAAACCATCCTGGGAGGGCCAGTCTTTCGAGGAGCTGGACGGAGCATCGCAGGAACGAGGTCACGAATAGTAGTTTTGGCAAGCGAAGCGATAGCTATAGGCTAATTCCAGGCTCGGTGCGGCCCGCGTAATGTCAGGTGAAAAAGGTTTCCTGTCACCGCCAAGTCCATCAGGCACGGCGCCACCTCCATACAGATTCCATCAAGTACCCCAAACGCCTTCCACATCTAGACCCAGTTCCAGGCCAAGCTCACCGCCTCACGGCGGATCAGTACCAATGCCAGGCCCATCAAGCGGGTCGGGCGATAAGGGAGGGTTTTCGCTGGACTTGGGCAGATCGGGGCAAGGCAAGGGTGGAATCTTGTTTCCTCTCGTGGTCCTCAAGAGCATACTTGGCTTGCTGTTGAGGAGATGGAAGACAGTCATCTTTGTCGTCGCCTTTGGCACCCTCGCTGCTTTTGGAATGTTCGGAGCTATGTGGACAGAATGGCGAGAGATGACGTACTACAGGTGAGTGGTTAAGGTGTGCTCAATCTAGCCTCTTCGTCCTGCAAGGTCGTCGGGGCCAGAGCAGGAGATTGCCGCCTTGCATCCGTGCAGCGAGGCCGGATACTGCGCTGGGAAGGCCGTGACCTGAACGCAGTGGGCCGCCACGCTTCGAGGGACACGTTGTTGTTCGGATATCGCGACACTGAGCGCTGTGCTGATCGTTCCTTCCAATCTTGCTTGCAGAGTTGATCCCTACCCTCAATTCTCACCTGCTCATCCACACCCGGGAGGAGCGCATGAGGAGATCGCGTCTGGCCACCAGAGCAGGCCCATTCAGCCAATCTCCCTGTCCGCCTGCCCAGGACCCAAGGCTGGCATGCCCATTCCTCGCGCCCCCCTGAAGTACTACAAGACCCCCGAGACACATCCCATTCCCTTGGTTGGTGACTACAAGCTTGTCAACTTGGACAACAGCAAGTGCCTGACCTACAGGGATAGGTATTCCATGTACACCGACGACGCTCTTGGCATCACATATCGCCAAGACCTGGATGAGGAGATGGAGGAGACCAGGAGGAAAAAAGCCGCTCTGTACGACGATGATCCCGACAACTTGAAGCCGACTGCAAGTACTGCGAGCAATGGCGCTGCTATCACAGGAGGTCAAGGAGCCTTTGGAGGTCAGGGAAAGAGCGGAAATTCGAGCAGGCAGAGGAGGCCTGCCAACAAGTCTTCCTCCTCCGCATCATCGACGACCACGGCTAGTCATGCCAAGGCAACCAAAATCGCGCCCTTCAACAATACGGATCCGCTGTATGGCCCTCAGAAGCCGGCAAACTGGCACGAGGGTGATTGGGAAAGATATTTGCGGGACCGGACGTGGAGGGCGAACTTGCGATCCGAAGAGTTGGGCCCGATCTCTTTCCCAGACTGGCGCGCTCTCATGGACGCCTGCTTCGAGAAACGTGAACGCGAGCGTGGACGAGCGGCTGGAGTGGACCCCTACGATCCGACCTCGCAGCCGCTTGCAGACGTCATTGCGCAAGAGATGATGGACGAGGACATCCCCGCTAAGTTCAAGACTACACCAGAGACCAAACGAACAGCGCTTGTCATGCGTGCTTACGAGGGCTACGTGTGGCGCGAGGACGATATCCTCAATATGAGAGCTCTGATTGGCGAGCTTTCTCTGAACAACCCCAACACACCTTACGACATCAGAATTTTGGTCGAGGTGCATGGCCGCCACTTATCCGTCTTTACGTCGGAGTGGGACCGATTGAACGTGCTGAGGTCGAGCGTTCCACGCGAATTCTGGGGCATGGTGGAGCTATGGACGGAGGACGAGATGTGTGCTCTTTACCCAGGACTACCTGGGAAGTTCCTCAACCACATGATTGCGCAGAGGTGAGTAGGACGAAGTGACGCGTGTTGGTCCGGACGCTGACGCATACACTACTCTGGCCCCTTGCAGCTCTTACCGCAGCTGCTTGATGGCGCTCCAGAAGTTCTATCTCGACCACCAAGAGTACGACTTCGTTTGGAATTGGGAGATGGATGTCAGATATATTGGCAATTACCTGGATTACTTTGAAGGTATCGAAGAGTACTCCCGAAAAGAACCTCTGCACGTGGGCATGGACAAGTATGATAGCTGGTTCGTGCGCAACGTCAGCGTTAGCGAGGAGAATTGGCGGGATAATGCCACGTTGATCGATGGAAGAGGCGATGAGGCGGATCTCATCACTCTTGGTCCCGTCTTCGATCCCCGTGGAAGCGGTTGGTTCTGGGAGTACGATGTGCAAAATTATCCCAAGGGGGAGGCAACTCACCGCCGCGCATCGATCGGCACAAATATGCGCATGTCCAGGTCACTGTTGGATGCTATGAACGTGGTTAATGCGGAAGCGAAAAAGTCGCTGCATTGCGAAGCGTGGCCGACGACGCTCGTCTTGCATTCGCAATTACCAATTTCGCACGATCACTCCTTCTACCCCGAGGCTGGATTCACACACAATCTGCCCCTGCCTTTCAAGGGTGTCTTTGCACCTCACCCCGTCTACTTCCGACACTATTGGGATCCCGAAGTGCTGCACTCAAGAATCAACAGACCCGACTTTTACAAGAAGGCAAACGAGAAAATCATGCGAGATTCGGCATTCTACTACGATGGTGCACATGCCAAAGAGAGTGAGTAAAGAGAGGCCCATTTGCTGGTGCGAATCTACCTGCGGGATGGCTAACGAGCTCAACGTCGATTCATTGATTGGCAGTCTACGTCGGTTGGAAGGCGAAGGAATCAGTTTGCAGAGCTCCAGTCCTTTTGCACCCCATCAAGCGCAGTGAGTAGTAAGACTTGAGAAGCCAAGTTCTTGACTGATCACTTGCTGACACGTCTTTGTTTCCACCCCCTTTTTTCTCCGTAGTCAACTGAGCCATTTTGTTCCATCACCTCCGAACACTTCACAGCAGGCCATGCATAGTGGCACTTCAACGTTACCCACCCCCAATCCTCCCTTTCCTTCATGACTCTCAGGGCCAGCTCCTGCTCCTCTTTTGTTTTCCCCGTCTCCATTCTCATTCAGATTGTCTGGCTTTGTGCATGCTACTTCGTCGCCCCTTTACCTTACCCTCACGCCGTTCTTGGACGCCACTACTTTTCCGCACGATCCTCTCGACCAACGTTACTCCGGTGTTCTTGCCGAACACGAACGATGACTGCAATCTTCGCTGCCGAGCACGTATGAACCTATGAATTGCGCGAGCATCGCTGCTTCTGGCGCGCTTGCTGACGTTCGACCGCAGAGACGACAGAAAGGTCGTCGGGATACAGTTTGGGGAATTTGAGTGCGAGCGAAGTAGGGGAGTGGACCGAGGAGCGACTCGCTGATGTGGTGGGCGTGCGATACGCGGTGAATGCAGAGTAAAGATCCTATGTGGGATTGGAAAGGTTCTGTCTGGCTTACAGCGGTACAGTGTGCTGATTTACACAGGCTGCGTCGAGCTCGCCCGAGCGGGGCGCAAAATGGCTTGCTTGTCCCGACGAGCTTGGATCGCTACTGCTGCATGACTGGGTGCAGACGTATTGCTTTCCATTTGTGCTTGATTCATCAGTGCTGCTAATCCGCGGCGGAGAAATCGATTCAGTATCAGTTGCTGTAGCCCTGCTTCTCGAAGCTGGTGCGCAGGGCTACTCGCCTGCTGTGGCGAAAGTGCCTTGTGTCCTGCATGCCCTGACACAGGAGACAACTCGCGCAACGCTTCTTTGTGTGCTTGAGCTTGACCTGGTGTTTGAGGAGCGGCATGAGCATGACCGGGTGCGTACAACGGAAGAGTTGGGGCGAAAATAGGCACGATGCTGGTTTGCGACGACATGAGCGACCCTTCATTAGTGGGCCTTGAACCCATAGACATAGTCAGATTGCGGCAGTGCAGTTCGTTGCGAAGGGTTTCAATTTCCTGGTCCTTGGACTGCAAAGTGGTGCGAAGTTGTCCCACAAGGGTTTGTGCCTCAAAGCATTGCAGAGGCTTAGCAAGCAATAATCGTGACTCAGGTTGCGACTGTAGCCATACCACTTACCTCACGTACGTACTGACTGAGTTGTCGCTGAGCAGCATTCTTCTCGTCTACCAAACGCGCACGCTGGTCGACCGCTTCCGCAAGTTGCTGATCTAGGCCTCTGCGAGTCTGCCAAAACAAGAGTCGCTCGCGCACAGAAATGAGGAACAAGAGTTCGATCTTTTGGTCCGGTGGCATGGCGCGGAAGTTGTGCGCCTCGAGCACGCCCTCGAGATCTGAATGCGCGCGCTGGCTTGCATCCAAGTCTGCAGCAGGCAGAGAGGTTGCACAGGCCTGTGCTGCGGTGACGCTCTGGTCGTTCGCCAAATTTGCTGATGGCGAAGGGCCGTTGCGCTCAAAGGGGTTGAAGCTTGGAAGGACGAAATTTGTCGCAGGAGCAGTTCGAGTAGGAGGAGCACTGCGGGGGGCCACGATGTTGGAAATTGCCTCCTGTGCCCAAGGAGGACGCACCGTGACACCGTGCGTTTGCTGCGAGAACACCGCTGGTGCGAAGCTCTCTGCACCGTCTGCAGTACACGTCTTTGCGTGTTGGTCACAAGCGATCGCAGCTGCTTGCTTCGTGTCAATAGTGATCGAGCCCTTCGTGCGCTTTCTGCTTTGAGTGTTGGACAGCGCTGCATTCTGCTGTACCTTGCGATCAATTCGACTCGGCGTGGCGGACTTGCGCTTGACTTTAGGTTTGAGAGGGCTTGCCCAGTCCTTCGACGTGGCTTCAGGAGCACATACTGCCGTCTGAGTCATATCACCATCGTTCTCCGCAATTGGATGTCGACCCATGCTGTTGGAAGGAGCACATACTGCCGTCTGAGTCATATCACCATCGTTCTCCGCAATCGGATATCGACCCATGCTGTTGGAATGAGTCGATGTTGCCAGACCTCCGCTAGTAATAGTGGTGTATCCTGATGGGATTCCGTTGACCGCGAGCGCACCCTTGGAGGTTCCCAGCAGACCGCCTTGATCAAGAATGAAGCCATACCTGTGTCCGCTCAAAGTGCGTCAGCTGTGTGTGCGCATCGTGCCCGTGCCTCAGAGAGTCGACGTACGTTAGGCGCAGGGCGCTGATCAGAGTGTCTGAAGGCACAAGAGCTGGCAGACCGCCGTCCGGTGCACTTGTTGAACCTGGGGTGGGACAGGGAGCGTCGGACCTGGAAATACACAAGCTAATGCTACTGCTATCAAAGAGAGTCAAGATCGAAATTCTGATGCTTGGCTGAGCCCGAAAGGCGTCGATGACGCCGTTCGTGTGAGGCGTCGCTTGCGACGAAAGCGCGGGGAAAGGCTTTGCATCGATCGGTCCAATGCTACTACTGGCTTTTGTATCTGCACGGGTCTGTATGATAGGGAGCGAGCAGCAAGCGAGCGATTAGATTTTTGCTTTGTAAACGAGCACGCTCAGGTCTCGACTTACCCCTAGTGGCTTGCTGTGCTCGGCGGTTGAGGATCGTAGTAGCTGCGCATACAAGAGGCTGGTGAGCAGGGGCCGAAAGCACGTCTGAGGCCGACCTACTCCTGGGATACGCACTTTGACGATCTCGCGATGTCGCCTGACACTGCTCTGCTCGCGAGCGTCGATTTGATTACGTAGGCTCACCAAAGACTGCGAAAGGCCATCTAGATTTACCTTCGACAGCGTTACGTCTCCGAGTGGCGAGCCGACACTTCCGCGCGGATTGTTTCCACTCGTATGTGATCATACATGCTGGTCCAAAGGGGCGGCGCCGTTCGTGACGGTCGTTGCGGATTCTGAAGCACCTTGAATTATGTTGGTTGGACTGGCAATTGAAGCTGATTCCGACTGTTTCACAAGACTCGATCGGACGTCGTTCACAGCAATGATCGGCGCGCTTTTGGTGCGAATAACACTCGGCTTAGGCGAGGCCGGTGGCGATTGAAGCAGCTCGTCTACCTCAGAGCCGACTGGGGATGCCTTGAGCTGGAGCTGGGCTTCGATCGCTTCATTGCAGAAAACGCTAGGGTCAGAGGGAGCGGGGTCAGAGGGAGCGGGGCCAACAAGACCGGAGGGTCGAAAGCTGTTCATGATGGCGCTATGAGCTGTGGGAATCGCCTATATGCGCCAAGAATCAAAGACTGATAGCGAGAGGCCCGCAACCTCCAAGCGAAGCCTGATGACGCCGTTGAAAGATGGGCCAGATCTTGATGCGGTGGCTTGGAGGCGCAAGAATGAGAGGGCGAGGCGCAAGAATGAGAGGGTGTAGCGCGTGCCTCGAGCACCTTGGGTGGTGATGGGCCCCGAGGTCAAAGACCATACAAGCATGAGCTTGGAGAAGCTGGCCAGAGACCACTTGCCCTCGACAGGGTGCTTGTTATATCTGCCTTAGGTCCTTTAGTGGGCAATCGCTGTGTGACGCAGTCTCGATTGGTCGAGCAGAGCTTGGACCGCTGTATAGGTCACTCAACGGCAGTGAGTGAAGGGCATTGGCAAGGCCCACTTGTCGTCACTCTTGAGCGCCCCAAACCGAAAGCTGTGCTTGAGCCGCGACGAGTCAAAGGGCTTGTACAGGCGGTCGAGTGCGGCACTCGATCGTGAGGGAGCGCGCAGGCATCAGCCATATATTATAGCTGCCTTCACATCGTCAGCTGCTGCGCGTGGCCCCGCGACAACAACACTCGCAACCCGCGACCACATCGCGAGCGCGTCTTCTATATATATATATATATCTCTCTGCTGGTCAGCGCACTTTGTATCAGCAGCCGCGCCTCGATGTTTCGCTTTGCACGCGGCACGCCCATCAGCGTGGGCTGACTGCTTGCATGGCTCTTGCAAATCTTTGACTTGACGGACTTGACTTTCGCTGTAGTCTGTCGTCTGAAAGCGGTCACTCGTGACTTGTGTGACCTATCTTGCCCGGACAAGCGCTGGCAGCATCCATGCACACTCAGTCAAGAGTCGAGCTGTGCAGCGCGCAAGCTCTCTTGATTCTCCCTCCATCGTCTTCACCAAGTTGGGTATTGTACCAAAGACAGCATATAACCCTGGGCACTCCTCATGTGAGTGCTCATATAGCGTTCGCTCAGCTTGCAAGCCAGTTGAAAGGAACCTGTCCACGACTCTTGGCGGCGCCCGTCGCCGAAGTCATTCTGGCCACATAAGAGTGGGCCGATCGCAACTTTTCGAGTCCCCACTGCAGGCGCCTGGCCGTGACTAAGGTTGTGGCTTGATGGAGCAGCATGTTGGGGTTGCCTTTGTAGCACGATAGTCCCATTGCAGCTGCAGAGCCAATCAGCCATCTTCCGCCAGCATTGTTCGAGCTGACCGTGTTTCTGTTGAGCCCCCCAAGTGATGGTCAGCAGGTGCGTGTCTATGGCGCAACGCGCGTACCGTGCACTCGCAGCACCCGCGTCAGATCACAGAACAGCGGGGCCGAGACGCGAGCGTGCTTGGCGAGCGGAACTTCGCGCTGATGCAGCTTTCAATCTCCACTTGACCCGTGGCGACGCTCGGGACGAGGATTCTATACCTTGCACAGACGGCGACATAATTTGGACCTGATGCTACAACGACGTTCGCCTGAGGATATTGCACCAACCCAGAAACGCTCGCAAGCTTGTGGTTGATAGGTTTGCGAGCCACCACCAAGCTAGCTGAAAGGAACCTTCTCCTAGCGGACCTACGACGATCCGAAACGCTCTGGCTACTCAAGTCATGACGCTCATCAGCATTTTGGCAGGTCTGGGCATGGGTGAGCAGCGTGACCGAAAGATTGCCTCTGTGTCCACATCATCGCTGACTTTGAGCTGATACATTGCACTGCAGCCTTTGGTGCGCCTTTGATCTACGCGGACCAAGCCTGGAGTATTCAAAAGAAGCGTGACAGCTCTGGGTTCTCAAAGGGTGAGCTTCAGTGGTGCTCAAGTGAAGTTCTCATCTTCACGTGCTCTGCAAGCTCACAACCCGTTTCCATACAGATGTATGCGCTGTCTTGCTGCTCTCCAACATCGCTCGCTGCTTCTTTTGGCTAGGAGAGCCATTCGAGCTCGGTAAGTGCTGCTCTTGGTAGCGAGCGAAAGACTGCGGGCTGCCTTACAAACAGCCACCTCTTCGACCCCCTTGCATTCAAGTTTTGCTGCTCCAGTCTATCTTGATGATAGCGGCGCAGCTGTTCCTGCTTTCACTTCTGCTATATTATCGCCCTGGTTCCTTCGCACATGCGTCCTTCACAGCCTCTTCTGCGGATGCTGGTAGCAGCCGCTCCAGTGCTCCACTGTTTGATGCTGCTAGCGCAGCGCTATCCTCAGCAGCATCTGCTGCGAATAGCCAAGCGAAGACCACCTCGACCGCGGCGCAAGCGTCTCGACTCGATACATCTGCTCCCCAGCCAACGTACGACGCTGGTGACTCAACAAGAGGAAAGTACGCCGCGTTGGCGGGCCTCAACTTTGAGCTGCCTCCTGCTCCGACGATCGGGTTGGAAGAAGGTGAAGACGAGAACGATGCTGAGGAGGTGTCCCGACTAGACCGAATCAAGCAGCTGTTGAAGGCTAGTCTGCGAAGGGGCCAAGGATTGAGAGCGGATGGAAGCGATGCAACTAGACCGTTCGGATTTTGGACTTGGACAACCCTTTCCTCGTAAGTGGAACTTTGTCTCAAGGCTCGCGGGGCGCCGCACTCGACATTCTAATACATCATTCCTCGCCTCATGGCAGCTACATCATATTCCTCTTTGGGTACACTCTTCTACTTGGCGTGTTGCAGATGATTCTCGGATGGAGCCAGACGTACGTCAGTATACTGGGTTACTACGCGCTGGGACTTGAAAGCACTCTACCAATTCCCCAAGCTATTAGGTGAGCGGGAGCATGCGAAGCTACACGCGCACATTTGATTGACACCACGAAAGCGCTTCCAGCAATCAACGTCGCAGGTCTCTGTTGGGCTTTAGACTGACTGTCCTGGGAGGATGGACGCTGGGAGATGTGTTCAAGACGGGCTACTTCATCGTGCAAGGCTCGCCGCCCCAATTCCTGATTTGCGCGCTCTTTGCTCTCTCGATAGACCTGCTCATCTGTGCTCAGGCTTATCTCTTTCGGGAACAAACAGCGCGGGAGGACGAGGAAGCTGCGAGGGAAGAGGGCGCTCGATTGGCAGCCTTGGAAGCTGAGAGAGGCGATATTGGGGACTATCCCACCGCGCCTTCGCCCAGCTCAAGAGGCGCGCCAAAGAACTCGCCCGGGCGTAGCAAGAGCAAGGCGCCAACGAATTCCGAACCGGCAGCTGCGAGCTACAACTCAAACGCGCCCATACGCGATGCAGATGAGATAGAGCCTGACGATTGACATGATACCCACAAGTGCAGCTTTGAAATGACACATTTGCCAGGTACTTGTCTCAGCACTGAGAACAGCCTGAAATGTTGTGACTCCAGAGCCGCCTGAGCACCACGAGCGCAGCTCGTTGTCACTTTCGAAAGCATTTCCTCCTCCTGCGTGGCTCCAATTTGAGTATGCTTTCACCCAGTCTAAAGCCTCAATGCTCTCTTGCTTGCCCTCGACCGATCGCTTCTCGCAATTACGTGGTACCGGACTCAGTGTACCAGAAGGCTTTCAACTGTATCTATCGATTACACCAAACATTACTTCATCGTAGTGCTTGTCAAGATCGAGAGAAGAAGTTCCTGTTCATGCTCCGCGCTCCGACTGCAGCTTGGCGTAGTAAGCGTCACGGCGCTGGACTGATGGGATGTGAATGCCGTACCTGCCCAGTCAAGAGATGCGTCAGCTCGTCGAGCATGTTCCACGAACGAAGGCCTCCCAAGAAGCAGTCAGGACTCTCCGCAATCGAGAAATGCCAATCCCACATTCTCTCATGAAGCTATGTGTCGCTGGCTTCCTATCGAAAATCGATCTCTTACAGCTACTTCTTCCTTCTCAGCGCCTCTTTATTCGATTCCCTCCTCGAGCTGCGGCTTCCACGGCGCACACTCTCTGACGTCGAGCACAGACAGCGCATCTGCTCTGTGAATCGATTGCCCATAGCTACAGCTTGCTGACCAGAGCGTTCCCTAGATGTGCGTCCTACAAAGACTAACATGCGATCATCCGCCCTCTCACTCACCAGTAAGCGTATCCGAGAGCTGTTCCGCCTCCGAGAGCGACGCTCAGGTCGAGGATGAGGCGCTTGCGCAGCTTGCCCGTGATAGCTGGGATTTGACCGACTGGCATTTTGGCGGTCCTGGAACGATCTGGGTTGTGAGATCAAATGTGGCTTGGCGGGAGACGCTGTCTGTGCGAAGGAGAGGGAGAATTAGAGCCGTCTCGCGGCAGAATCGGAGGCGCAATTCCAATGCTCACCTATGGGTACGAGCTGCGCCAGAACAATGGATAGCCACGGCTAAGAAGGTCGCTAATGAGAGGGTAGGTGACCTCGAGGTGAATCGCGCTCATCGTGGAATCGCGTAGCTGAATCACGAGTGGTCCAATTGGAGGACGGCGTGCCCCGGCTCTGCTGTGCATATGGCTGCCACAAGCCACGTGGCTTGTCGTGCCTATTAAAGGTGCATGGCGCGTGCACGCGCACCGCGATCGAGGGCGCTGGCGCAGGCCGAGTCGCTATGCGCTCACAGCCTCATTCACGATTCACGATTTACGATTCAAACATTATTCAACACTGCGTACTCATTCTCCGCATTGAGGTACCACAGCGACTGACTTGCCCGCACTCAGCACCGCCCAGTCAAGCATATTTGACAACCAAGTCAGCGTACTGCTAGCAGCATCTCTTCGAGCCGACCCCTTGGCTCACCGAGCTCAACCGAGGCCGTCGAGAGCGTCATCTGCCAGACCGTCTTGAGCGCCCTCGCGAGCGCGAACACGGCTGCAGCGTTCATCATCTGTTCTGTCAGATCTCCACATCGCCTCCGAAGAACAACTCAGACGTGAATTCCGCGTTTCAGAACCATCCACGAAAGCGCCGCTGGCTACTTCTCGAAGCTGCTCGGCGATGTCGACGATCGCTCATTCCCTCCGGGACTACAAGGAGCCTTCGGGCAACGCGGCACTTGTCAACTCTTTCGCTCTTCCCTCCAGCGAAGAGCCGGTGGATGACATCCCTGCAGTCTTGTCGCTCGGTCAGACGCCCACAGGCACGACAGCGGATGAAGAGCAAGTCTATGCTGGCAGGTTGCACCTTTTCACCAGCTTCTTGTGCTTTTCGAGCATCGATAGGCGAAGTTGTCGGATGAGTCTGCCCCTCTACTGCGTCAGGAGAGTAGAGCGACTGAATTCGGGCAGAAGTGGAGTGTTTGCCCTCGCAATTGTCGTTTGGCACGGAAGCCGCATTGTGAGTGCAGCTGCCAAGGCTGGACCAGGAAAGTTCGACCGTTGCTCCTGCTGTTGTCTGCTTTAAGGTTGACGTTTCAACTCGCTCAACTATCTCAGATTATCCAACTGAATGCTCTTCGCCCACAATGCGAGTCCTTCTGCTCTCAGCTCCGCGACAGCTTGCGAGCTCAGCTCGGAAACATGAAGAATGTCAAAAGCTTTTCAGCCGGCTGCTACAGTGAAGTGCTCCTTTCGGAAGACAAGAACGCCACCGACGAAAAGAACAAAGCAGAAGGGTCTACCGGTGCTACAACTGATGCTGACGCTGATGCTGATGCGTCTGTAACGGAGAAGGACTCCACCACGCAAGCCACATCAGAGGTGGTAGACGGCGACAGCGCTGTAGTGCCCGCACCAAGCGGCGACCTGCCCCCACCTCCACCTTACCATGCTGGTCTGGGTAGCCAATTCAAATTTCCAGGCGACCCTCGCAAGTAAGTCGACCGGCATCACCCTTACATTTTGCTCGCATTGCTGAAGCCTGGTCTGCACATAGACTACGTGAAAAGTCCAAGCTGAAACTGTGGAAGGACTATCTAAGAGGTGAGTCGGGGATCATCATGCGCGATTGGTGGCTCGATCCAAGGCATTCTGACTCGATCTTCGTGCTCCCCAGTCCACGGCCGCAATCTCACGCTGGTGCGATACCCTCAATTCCTTCGCTTGGTTCAAGTTGGGCTACCTAACAGGCTGAGAGGCGAAATTTGGGAGCTCACGAGCGGGTCAATTTACACTCGCTTTGCGCGCGCAGGAGAGTATCAAGCCATCCTGAAGCGCAATGAGGGAAAGACAAGCACGAGCACGGATGAGATTGAGAAAGACTTGTATCGTTCCTTGCCGGAGTTCGCCGCGTATCAGAGTCCAAAAGGCATCGACGCGCTCAGAAGAGTCCTCACGGCGTACAGTTGGAAGAATCCGGAGCTGGGCTATTGTCAAGGGCAAAATATCCTCGTGGCTGCTTTGCTCATCTACATGTCCGAAGAGCAGTGCTTCTGGATGCTCGATATGCTATGCGATAGGCTCTTGCCGGGATACTACACGTGAGTTCTGATTGTCTGAAAGTTCTTCGGAAATGAGTCTCATCCCATGTGACATGCTTTGTCCACAGTCAGTCGATGTCGGGAACCATTCTGGACCAGAAGGTGTTTGAACATCTCGTGCAGCGCACTTTGCCTATGATTCACGACCACTTTCTTCAGACTGATATCCAATTATCGGTCGCTTCTTTGCCCTGGTTCCTTTCGCTCTACATCAACTCCATGCCGATGGTCTTTGCTTTCAGGATAGTAGACTGTTTCATGGCGATGGGGCCAAAAGTGCTCTTCCAAGTTGGTCTTGCGATCCTCAAAATTAACGGCGAAGAGCTTCTGTCGGGCCGAGTGACGGATGATGGGGCGTTCATCAACCTTCTGAAGAGGTACTTTAGGACTCTCGGAGACTCGGCTCATCCAGAGGCCACCAATCCGAGGCACAGGCAGATCACAAACTTTCAAGAGCTGCTCGTCGTCGCCTTCAGAGAATTCGGAGTGGTGACGGATGAGACCATTGCGAGCGAGAGGAGACGCTTCAGGCAAGAAATTGTGGAAGAGATTGAGCTCTTCGCTCGAAGGGGGGCAATCAGAAATTTGCGCGATCTGGGCCACTTGTCAAAAGAGCAAGCGTGAGTCAAATGTGCGATGTTCAGTTCCGAGTCAGCCTTACCCTCTCGTACTATGTATCGCAGTGGACTCATATATGATCAGCTAGTCGAAGCCATATACCGCACACGACACGCGCCTCAATCAGCGAACGTGCATCCCGAGGGCGAAAACACTCCCACGCAAGTACCTGCGCTCACGGCTATTGCTGGTGATGTTCCTGGGTCCGCTGCAGGCGCTGGCGAAGTTGACTACAAGGAGATGAGGGTGGACCTCAAGACTTTCAAATACTTCATGGCGGAAGTCGCCACGTGGGCACGCGACGAATATGTCGTTTCGAATGGCTTCCAGGAACGCATCGAGCGGAAAGTGCCGGAGAATGAGCTCGTTACGCGCATTTTCAAGTACTGGGACACGGAGAAACGTGGATCGCTCAGCTTCCAGGTGAGGAGTCAGGGCTACCTGCGCTTCCGATCGAAAGGTGGAGACAGATCTGGCTGATTGCCGACCTTCGCGTGCATGTTCAGGACATTGTGAGCGGTCTGGACGCCATCATGTCGGCCAGAGGGGATGTGTTGGCTAGCATTGAATGGTTCTTCAAGCTACACTCCGATGGTCGCGATTCTCTGACTAAGGACGAAGTGCTCAGGCTCAGCGAGAGCCTCCTCTTCCGTGAGTACTCCGAGCTACATCGTTGCTGTAACTCTGTGGTCCCTTCTGCTCCAAGGAAGACGCTGCTGACGCCCACAGCGCCAACGTTCAAACCTCTACTACGCAGTCTTCCGAAACGACATCGAGCAGAGCGACGGGTATCTCGGTGCTGTGTCTCAATTGATTTCGCAGAGTTTCGAGCATGGGGCAGAAGCCGCAGCTACTTCTTCATGACCACCATTTTGCCCGCCGCTCTCTTCATTCGACCCGATTTTGTCCTCAAGCTACGCGAGCCAAGTCACGCCCTTTATCACCCTTGCAACGCCAATCTTATGCAATCTTCGTCTGCCACCTTTGACTGTTCAGCTGCTGGACACAACACAGACTTGTACAAGCGTGCATCAGCTTCTGAGTCAGATAGAAAGGTGAGGTGCATTGTGGAGTGACAAGCGAGTGTCACTGGGTCGAAGGATACAGTAGCGCTCAGACTCAGAGCTAAAGATCGAGCGCGGTAGACTGCACTGCAAGGAATGCACAGGGCTGGTGGAAAAAGCATTTCTAGCCGAATTACGGCTTGAAAGTGACCTCGGACAAGACTGAAAGGAGCAAGTCGGGCATGCGTCAGGCCATACACACCCTTTGAAGGCAAGACCAAGCCAACTCACTCTGATGGGCTTCCCTGTACGCCTCCAAAAGGGCTTGAACGCGCCTTCTCTCGTTGTTTGTCGCTTCGTCCTCCTCCAGCAAATCTGAAAAGAGAGATTCCTTGTACAATCTACTGATGAGGCGCGCCTGCACACCATCTCGACTGAAATTGACAAGGAGATGCATCACGGCCTGACGATACAGGACAAAATTCAAAGGTGAGCACGACGAGTAGGTCAAAGGCGTCAGTGCTTGCACACACCTTTGGCACCAAGTCTTGAATGGACTGTCGAACGATTGTAAAGTAAGAGGCTATGAGAGAGCGGATCAGAGAAGTCTCCAAAACTTCTCGCTCCGACAGCCTGAACTCGTCGGAGGCAGGCGTCTGCCGTACAGTGATGCGAGAAGGGTAAGCGATTTACTGAGCTATCTGGCCAGGCGTACATCGTACTCACCGCTTCAATGTGCTTCTCCAGGCTCTTCATGTCGAAAGCCGCACTTCTGCCTTCCAGGTCTGAGCGACCAAGCATCGGATTGGACTTCTGGTCCCGGCCGTACTCGGAAAATGCACCCCTTTGACTTTGTGGTCCGGCTGCGACAGGACCGCTGGCAGATCCAGGCATGCCAGAAGCTCCTCCGAAAAAGTAGTTCAAAAAGTCTCTCCCACCAGCAGGACCTGTCGCGCTGGCGCCATCTGCTGCCCTGCCTGTGCGTGAGAATGCGCCGGACGAAGCGTGGCCGATGGTAGAGGCGTGCGCGGCAGAAAGTTGATTGCGCCCATTGCTATCGCCATAGCTCGATGAAGTGGCCCTAGTGTCGCCTCTGTTCTTTGCGCCGCCTGCCAGGCCATTAGGGCCCCGAGAAGGCCCATCGTCGTCATCGGCGTCCTCCTCGAACACGCCCGCCGTCGAGCTCGTCTCCGACCCAGCTGCAATCGCAGGCGCAGGTTGCCGGTGGCCTTCCCTGGTTGAGCGTGCGATGTTGGCAGAGTCCTGCACAAAGGCAGGGTGATTGGTGTTGATGTACGCCGCTTGAATGGCGATGAGACTTTGCACGTATTCCGAAGTAGGACCAAGTCTTTCTCTCAAAAGCTCAGAGACCGTCTCGATGAGTTGAGCGTGCAGCTTTGGGAATCTTTGCAATTCTGTGCTAGTGCAGTTGTGACAAATCTTCATGAGCTCTTCGTAGACGAGCTCCACGCATCTCAGAGAAGGCGGCTCTAAAAGCTTAATCTGCGGCTTGATCAGAAGCTCGAAAGCTGCTTCAGGAACAAATAAGCTGGGCCTAGGTCCAGTTGCGTTTCGTATCGCGGTCCTGATGTCCGTCACCGTCAAATTCTGGGTGGGATTGATCGAGTCCAGGGCGTGTCCAAAGACGTCATTGAAAATGTAGTAGACCCGCGCGCCTCCACAGAGTTCCTTGGTCGAAATGTCAAATGTCGTACCTTCAATCGAGGCCACAAAGTCTCTCGCAAATTGCGTCATAAGCTTCAAGATGAGCGTGCCTCTGTGTGCATCTCCCAAGAATGCCGTGTCACCAAAAGATGCCAATTCTTGCTGGGTCTGGCCCATCAGCGTGTTGAGGCGTGCTTTCATGTCGGGCAGCTTGTCGCGGATGTGTGCCATCAGAACCTGCACAACAAGTCAAAACTGATGAGCATCAAGCTTCGCTCCCAAAAAGCATCGCAACACTCACCTGATTCAAAGTCTTGGCCAAGTACTTGGTGCCGCAACGATGTGAGATGTTCTTGTAAGCGTTGTGGCTCTTGAAGAATTCCTCCTCGGCTCTACGTGCAGCCAGCATTGACACATTGCCGTTGATATCCTGTTGGCTCCGATTGACAATGCCCACAAAGCCCAACTTCAGTGGATAGACTCGGCCAGTCAAGACATCAAGAGCATGTGTGCCATTGTCCATCAAATCGAGTTTTGTGAGAACGCCGATAGTTCTGAGGCCGCGAGGGTCCACCGAACGAGCCAGCTTCAAGCTGTCAGAGTTAGCCAGATCCACATTTGCTGGTGAGATGGCAATGATAATGCTGGATGCAGAATCGGGGAAAGGACGTTTGAGCCAGTCACAAAGCATTTATAAATGACCACGCGTGTCTGCCACCCACCAATTTGGTTTGGAGATGTACGAGGTGACGAGATCCTGGATCTGTCGCTCAATATTGGTAGGCTGATCGCCGACAGGTATCTGGTGTAGAATGCACGAGCATGTGGCCTCATCAGCCTCCTACGAGAACATGCACGCCGCAAGGCACATGAGGGCGCTGAGGCCACAGCTCACCTTAGTCAATCCTGGCAGATCCACGAGGGTGAGGTTGAGAACATGAGGGCTATAGATCTTGAGGTGAATCGGCAGTTTTGAGATGCCCTTGTTCTGTCCAGCAACTCGATACGTCTCGTTTTCGATTTCCCTTCTAACCTCGCCAAAGTCTGTGAAACGCTTGTCGAGGTGAAGGAACTCGCCGTACTCGTCGTACGAGGACGGACCTGGACCTGAAGCAGCTGTGCTCGTGCCTGCAAATTCCCCATCGGCATTTGTTGAGCTGGGCTGGTGGACCAGCTGCAGCACGAGAGGTCGCCGTGTGACGATGCCTTGCCCACGCGGCAAGAAGTCCTTGCCGACCAGGCTAGTGACGTAAAGGAAAGCTACATTATCAGCGTCGCCCCACTTCTGAGCATCTCTACCACCCATGCACGCGCAAATCTTGAGCAGCAGCGTCCCGTGATCGTCCGCAAGCGCCGTCCAAGCAACAACGGCAAGATTCGCACGCCTGGCGAACCACATTGACTGCTGAAAATCCGCGATATCCCTTCCCACTGCCAGCACTCACGTCTCCAGCACACTACTCTTGCCCGAACTCTGAGCCCCGACCACTACGCATTGAGGAAGATCCACAGCATCTCCACCAATCGTGCTGAAGGTCTCCTGGAGCTTATTCACGACCTTGATAAGGTCGGTGTCCATATTGAAGATCCTGTTGTGCAACTAAGGCAGATTCCGAATCTTGCAGAGGAGCGAGGGCTAAGGATGCTCTTCCGGTCTCGCGCACGAAAAGGTGGTGATGGTGTGGGAGAAGCACGCTCGTGCTGCTGTATGCGCCTTCACACGTTAATGGAGTGTATGGCTGGACGACTCCGATCGAAGATGTCGAAGCTCACAGTAGGAGCAGAGGGTCTTGATGAGACGCAGAGGATGGAAGATCAAGTCTGAGCGATCGAGGCGCTGCTGTCTGTCGCATTGCTTTGACTCCGACTCGCGTCTTGCTGCCTGTGACCTGATGAAAGTCAAGCGGAGAGCGGCCGGCCTGCAAAGCTGGAAGCGTTGCGTGTGCTGCATGGTCGCATTGGGCGAGGCTGGCGCGCGGCTGCTCCGCTTGCAGCACGGACAAGCGCGACGCGCGAAGCAGAGCAGGTCAACAGCGCGCAGAATGTTCTCGCGCCCCCGACATCCACACTCAGACTACTCGATCAGACTTGGCGGAAGCGTCGACAATCCGGCGTCGCTGAGCCAGACGTGGCATTCTGAGTCTTGCCGTCGAGTCCAGTCGCTACTCGCCTACGAAACAAGACTGGCAGCAGAGGGCATTGACAGAGTTCGGGATCGCAAATCGACCTCTACAACGATTTGAAAGTCATCACGGTTCAAGTCGGGTCTGAAGCGCACGCTGCGCGTCACGTGTTGCCTCCACTCGCGGGTCTGACTTTGACTCTTCTGATTGATGACTTTGCTATGAAGTAAACCAGGCAGGCAGGTCCACATCGCTCACGAATCGCGAAGACCTCGTCATCAAGGTGCGATCTGCCCTTCATCGACCATCGTTTAGGTGTGCAGTCAAGAGGGTTCGCGCATCCCTTGCAAGCCCTGCTCAAGATGACCAGCGCTGCGGGAGAGCATTCAAAGGAAGCTGCTGGAGCGGAGGGCTCCAAGCAGCCCGCTCTTCCGGCTCTACACTCTGCCAATCCACCGCGAGTGTGTACGATTGCTGGATCAGACTCTGGAGGAGGAGCGGGCATTCAAGCCGATCTCAAGACGATCCAGGCGCTCGGAGGATATGGCTTGAGCGTCATCACGGCGCTCACTGCACAGAACACCACTGGCGTTCAAGCGGTGCACGCTCCACCTCCCGAGTTCGTTCGCTCTCAGCTTGCTTCGGTACATTCGGATATAAGGATAGATGCGTGGAAGATTGGGATGCTAGCAAACAAGGAGATCATACAGGTCCTATCAGAGGATTTGGGAAAGTATAGGAAGGGCAAGGGGAAGCTCGGTAAGTCTCTTCATTCCTTTACGACACTGCCTGAGCGAGCTTACCCCGCGACATTTCACGACTTTCCCACGCAAAGCTGCGCTTGTCCTCGACCCGGTCATGGTCTCGACGTCTGGATCATTGCTTCTTACGCACGACTCCATCCATCACCTCATCTCCGGAATGCTGCCCCTCTGCGACGTCCTCACACCAAATCTGCCAGAAGCACGCCAGCTTCTTGCTCACGCGCGAAACAGACCGGTCCGCGATGACAGTGCCACTGCCACTTCACCGACTCAGAAGACCAAAGAGAGTGGAGATGATTTGGAAAGCAGTCTGGACACCCTCAAGTCCCTTCTGTCCGCTGCAAAGGAGCTCTCTGATTTGGGACCAAAAGCAACATTGGTGAAGGGTGGTCATCACGTCATGCACAACAGCGAGGTGAACGCCTCCTTGCTTGAACTCGGTGGTGGTCTTGTTTTAGCTCCTGAGAGTCAGAATCAGTTGTATACAGGCGCTCAAAGCAGCGGGCAGAGGTACAGAGGTCAACTCTCCGGAACAGCAGAGCCTGATGAGCTCTGCGTGGTCAGGACAGATGGTTCTCCTTGGTCAGAGGTCCTCTCGGCGTGGTATGCATCTGGAAGTTCAATGAGTACAGCGTCGCACGATGTGGATTCAGTCATAGTGGATGTGCTCTACGAGAAAGTGGGGGTGAACGGTGGGCCGAGGTATACTCTGTTCGTGAAGCCCCACGTGCAGTCGACTGCGACTCATGGAACGGGGTGCACCCTTTCCTCGGCCATCGCAACGTTCCTTTCATCCGGCCTTACCATCGAGCTAGCCGTTTCGAACGGAATCTCGTACGTGCAAGCCTCAATCGCTCGAGGGCTGGATAGTCTGGGTCAAGGTGCTGGCCCACTGAATCACGCTTGCACCATCACCCCTCGTGGCGTGCTCCCACCAGTCCGCCACGCAGACTCTCTGCCTAGCGATCGTACACCGCTGTGTGCGGCCCTCATAGCCAACAATATTTCCGATTGGAATCTTTTCGTCCAGCATCCCTTCGTAGAAAAGCTTTCGTGCAACGAGCTTTCCAAAGAAAACTTCGTCTGGTTTCTGAGACAAGATTACCTATTCTTGTTGCACTACTCGCGCGTTTGGGCTTCGGGAGCTTCTTCAGCTGCTGCCGCACGTACCTTCGATGACGTCGCTCTATTTGCAGGTATGGCGGCCTCGATGGCGACAGAAGCAAAGACGCACACCAAGATCTGCGCGGCGTGGGGCATCACGGAAGAAGACCTTCAAAGAAGGACCAAGGAGAGCGCGGCTACTTTGGCTTACACGCGCTACGTTCTCGATGTATCGAGGAGCGGAGACGCGCTGGAATTGCTATGCGCCACCGGCCCTTGTATGCTGGGATATGCTGAAGTTGGATTGAGACTGCGACGATTACGCAAGAGGACCTCGGTTGATGAGAATTTCCCGGAGAATGCTCAGGCGTTTGGAGAGTGGATCGATACGTATGCGGACGAAGGCTTTCAGAAAGTGGCGCGGAAATCCATCGGTGAGTCGATGCGGTGAAGCGCAAGTTGGTTGGTGTATGGCTGATCTCAGCTCTCAACGCTCTTGCGCCCTTCGACCATCAGAAGCTATGGAGGATCGGGCGGCTGCGGATTGTCCGAGCCCAGAGCGGATGAAACAGCTGCAGAACATCTGGAATGCGTGAGTAGTAGCGACTCGTGAATCATTGCTTCAGTCTTGAGTTTCCGCGCGTGTGGATGTTGATGGCACGACCCTCGCGCGCACTTTCGTGTAGAGCTGTAAGACTCGAGATTGGCATGTGGGATGAAGCCATCGACGCCACTCTCAGGAGGGAAATTGTCGACGCTCCGAGGAATTGAAAATGTAATTTTTCTAGAAATCGTGGCACGACATGTGACGCTAGGCTGCGTTCCACGTCTAGCAACTGTTCCCTTGTATTGACCGGCACAGCTTTGAGGAGGATGCAGGCGAGCGCGTCGACATTGCACGTGACCGCATTTTTTGAGAAATTTCTTGAAGTTGGGCGAGAGCGGCAGACACATGCCGATCGGCCCGTGATTCGAGCGGTCCTCACAACAACTCTTGACTCATGACTATTTCCTTGGTCTCGCGCGCGCGATCCTTGCTCGTCGATCTGCTGTTCGCGCCTCGATCAACGACTCTGGCCACCTATCTTCGAGCATTGCAACGACTCCAAGTCCTGGCAGCATAGTATTGCGGCGTCTTGCGTTGCGATCTTCGAGCGGAGCGACTTGCGATTCGCCCACTTGACACCGGCTTCGCGGATCTTTGCGTCTGGTGTCACGATAGCGCTCCTCTTCGTGGAATGAAGGAGTGAGGATGACATCTCAAGCTAACGCACCGATGGGTGCTGGAGCTTGGTCGATGCTGAAGCATCCGCTCGCGCCTTGGTTGTGAGTCCTGAGTGCTTCATCTCATTGAAGTTATTGGTTGGAAAGCACCCACACGCTAGCACCCACCTCACACCTGCACTCCATGCGCTTCGTGGATAGGGTCGATGCTCTTCATGCGCAAGACTTTAGGTCGATGACGCCGGTGCAAGCAGCCAGTATCAATGCCTTGCTCTGCCATAAGGACGCGATCGTCGAGGCACCCACTGGTTCGGGAAAGACGTTGGCCTACCTGCTACCTATGTTGACGATGCTCGAAGCGAGTGGCCAGCTGCAAAATACGCCTTCCACCTCAGAAGATGTTCAGCGAGTTTTCGCTGCAACTGCATCGACGTCATCTCACGTCAAGTCGAAACTTGTAGGCCTTGTCATTTGTCCAACGCGCGAGCTTGCAGCTCAGGTACATCGAGTACTGGTGGACCTGCTAGCATTTCGCTCTTCGCTACAAGACCAGTCAGATGGGCCAGACGAGGCTTCAGAGACCCACATCGAGGGTCAGACGAAGCAGGAAGAACAACAAGAGCCGACAGAAGCCGAGGTGAAAGACAGACTAAGTACGCAGAGCCAATACGGGGCACTATTGGTCGTGGGTGGCGCATCTAGGTCGGAGGATGACTATAGAAGGTTCAGAAATGACGCGTGCAGGATTGTCGTTGGCACGCCTGGGAGAGTGCTGGAACTGGTGGAGCGCAAGACGGTGGATACCAAGAGCCTTGAGCTGGTTGTCTTGGATGAGGGAGATCGGTGAGTGTGTGCCGCTGACGTAGAGTGGCTCGGAGAGGCTAAGGTCGACGCTCACCTACTGTGCTGATATGCCTAGCCTGATGGATGCTGGATTCTCACACGATGTGGAAGGCATCCTCAACTACTTGCCCAAGCAGCGGAGATCAGCGCTATTCAGCGCAACGATGACGGACGCCATCACCCGTCTGGCCTCACTAGGTCTGCGGAACCCAGCACGAATCGTGGTCACAGTGAAATCCAGCAACGCATCAAACGGTGGAGGTCAAAGCAGAGCGCCTGCCGCGTAAGTAGTTTCGATACCCGCCCGCCACCTCGCCTCGCCACTGTGTACACCCCGTTTGACACGTCTAATCGGTCCCCTCAGCCTCTCCAATTTCTACACTGTCTCCGAGCCTCACGCTCGATTGTGGGACTTTGTGAACTTGCTACGCCTCGAAACCATCGAGGACGCGTCAGGTCACGACGCTTCAGCTCGCAAAGTAATCGTCTACTTTGCGACGTGCGCTCAGGTCGACTACTTTTACAAGGTGTTGCGTGACCTAGACCATTTGCGCGGGTTGCAACTCTATTCTCTGCATGGTCAGCAAACGCCGTCGAGACGAAGCGCAACATTTGAGGCGTTCGTCAAGAGCAATCCGATCGGCCTTGCTGGTAGATCACTCGAAGATCTCGATGCGCCGGAGGCCCAGAGCGGAGAAGTACGCAAGTCGCGCAGCAAAAAGAAGAAAAGGTCACTTGCAGCGGTCTTGCAGGTCCCTATCGCCTCCGTGCTGATGTGCACAGATGTGGCTGCTAGAGGATTAGATCTCCCTGATGTGGACTTGGTCATCCAGTTCGACGCACCAACAGATCCGAAAGTATATGCGCACAGAGCTGGCAGAACTGCCAGGGCGGGCAAAGCGGGAAGAGCAGTGGTCATGCTCGAAGCTGGACGACCGGAGGAATTTCCGCGTGAGTACCAAAGTGGATTCTTCGTGCCAATTGCACTGATGCCTAGTCGCTCCCGTTGTATGTAGTGGTGATGGCAGTGCGAAAATTACCGATGGAAAGGTATCCTCGCCTACTTCCACTCAAACTCCCACCGGCATCGCACGTCTCTGCCCCAACATCTCAAGCGCTACCCGATGCCGAATCGCTTTCGGCAGCCATTCGCTCGATGTGTCTGTCGGACCGTGAAATCTACGAACTCTCAGTGAGAGCCTTCGTCAGCTTTGTCCGCGCCTACTCGAAGCACGAGCTGTCCTACGTCTTCAGAGCAAAGGACATGGATTTGGGCGCTGTAGCTAAGTGCTTTGGTCTGATTCGCATGCCAAAGATGCCGGAGGTACAGGATGACCTCAAACGTAGAGAGGCTGCGGCTTTGGAGAGCGATGAGGCGGAACGCGCGGATCTTTGGGGCTTCAAAGAAGCTGAAGTGGATGTGAGTGGATCAACAGCGATCACTGCACCTTTTGAAATTCGGACTGACCCCGCGGGCATCTACGTCTTTGCAGTTGAAGACGTGGGCGTACTCGGATCCGCAGCGGGAGGCCCAGCGCCTAGAGTCCTTGGCGTCAAAAGAAGCCAAAGTTCGCGCCGAGAGACAGGCCGCCGAGCTGGCAGGGAACGCGAAAAGGGACTCTTCGCTCTCGAAGCGCAAAAGGATGAGGGGCGCAGAGGTTCAAGAAAATGCTTGGTCCAAGCAGAAAGAGGCCAAAGCAGTCAAGGAGGAGAGGAAGAGCAAGAAAGCACGAAAGAGAGAGTACATCAAGCGAACGGCTTTGGAACAGGACCAAGCTGAAAGAGGGGAAAAGGAGGGGCAAGAAAGGAGCGATGATGAGTTGGACTGGTTGGCTGAGGAGAATGAGGAGAAGCGAAAGCTCAGGAAAGCTAGAAAGGAACAGCAGCTCTTGGCCCTTCGGCCGCCGGAAGAAAGGGTGGAGGTGGAGGAAGCGGGATTCTTCGATGGTCTCTGATCCAATGCATTGTATAATAGAAACACGCAGTCGATACGAATTTGAAGGACAAAGCAGATGTCACAGGTGCTTCGCATGCGCTCACGAATCCGAAAGGAGATCGCAGCAAAGCACAGGTCGTGAGTTCCATTCGAGGCACAAGACGACCTCGCGTTGCACGTATCGGGAGTTCGTAAGGTGTACAAGTACATGAGATGGAGCGATTCGATCGCCAAGAATGCGCATCGAGCGGATCTCGGTAAAAAGTCGGAGACCAATAAAGGGAGGAAAAGAAAGAAAGGTATTCGAGGCCGATGTGTAGAGCCGTGGGGCGAAGTGCGCAGTCTTCAGCTTTCCATCAAATTGCTGAGCTCGCGCAAGTCTTGCGAGCGACGCAGACCTCGACGAAGACGCTTGACCTTCTCCACGGGCTCATGTCCCTGATCTCGAGACTGCGCCTTGTCCTCCGCACTCTCCTCGTCCCTCATCTCCACATCCACATCAACATGCGAATTCTCTTCTTCCCGCCCCTCATCCTTCGTCTCGGCGACCCGTACCGTCTTTCTGGTCCTCTTTGTCTGAATCGTAGAGCACATAGCCTCCCTTGCGATTTCTGCTCCTTTTTTGCTCAGCCTGGCTTTGGGCCTCGCAGCTCGAGAGCTGACTTTGATCGCAACTTGTTGCTGCTTGGACTTGCCAGCTGCTGAAGAGGCGATGGACACGCTGGAGCGGGTCTTGCGTGCTGCACCTTGAGCGGAGGATGCGGCGCGTGCGTGGGGAGCTAAGTGTCTGGCCGTAGACGTAGAGGAAGCGGTCGAAGCTGGACGCTTCGCCGCGGTGCTCGCGCTGCTGCCCGCCGCTCGACGAAGTGTGTGTTGAGACGCAGAGGAGGTCAATCTGCTACCTGCAGCCGCGGATGATGGTATGCCAGGAGCAACGACAGCAGTGAGGGAGGGCATAGTCCTGCTTGGAGACATGCCGGTGAAGCGTGGCAAAGGGTGCTCCGCATCGTTGAACTCTTCGACCGCTGTGCTGGTGGGCGATCTGACTGCTTCTCCCGTCACTGGTCCGCCCACAAGAGTCTGCGATTGCGTCTTGAGCTGCTGAACAGTTTCGGAAGCCGAGTAAGGAGTGTATCCTTGCGGCTTCCGCGCTAGACTAGCTTGCAGGTCGAATACTGGCTTCTTGTTGCCAGGCAAGGATTCTGTGCGACTAGAGATAGTCGAGGCTGTCGAGCGGGGAGATTGGACAGCACCATTGGAGAGTTGCGTGTGCGTCTTGGATCGAGCGAAAGAGCTGGCACTGCTTGGTGGGGCAGCGCTACCGTTGGATCGGGACAGATTGCTAGTGGTCGAAGAAATGCTCAGCCCTGTAGTCGGAGAAGCAGTCCGTGCACCAGCGGTTGCGGTAGTCGTAGAGGTGCCGATGGCTTTCTTTGACTGGCCAGCCTGGCCCGCGATCTTCTTGCCGAAGCGTATACCAAAGGTCGTGGAACTTGTCGTCCTCTTGACCATCGCAGGCATTTTCGCAGCAGCCGTGGTCGCGGTAGACAGTTGAGTGACTGCTCGCGCAGCGTCTGTGGGTTCCGCATTGCCACTAGCGGTGCGCGGCCTGAAGGCGCCTCTAACAGCGCCCACGAATCTACTGCCAAATGAGGTACCATTGGACACTGCATTGTTCGGCTCCATACGCTGCCGCTTGGGCGCAGATGCAGCTGCGCCGTGGACAGCGAGATTCGAAGTGGTCGCAGCTCTGCTAAGGGCAGGTGATCTGGCTGCATCTCTTCTTCGAGAAGCAGGATTCGACCTTCCCGAAGAGCGCGCGGTGGTGCTATTAGAAGTCTTGCCTCTCTGAGCAGCGTAATGATTGGCAATGCTGTCCATCTGATCGAAAGCCTTGCCGTGCGCGCTGTCGAAGCGAGTCAGGGTCGAAGCAGAGGGCTTGAGACCACTCGGCTTGTTCTCGTACATTGCTCTAGCCTCAGACGTGCCAGGCATGGCTCGAAGAGGGGCGATACCTTGAGCAGCCAAGCGAGCGTTGATGTCAGCCAGTAAAGAGGCGGACGTCGCACTGAAGACTTCATTCGTCATGCTTGGGGGCGATGTGGGAGCGAGATCCTTGCTGTTTCCATTCTGAAGGGGGGAAGGCGCGGCAGTCGACCGATTCGCATCTGCTGCCTTGACGGCCAATGACTGACGAGGGCGGGACTTGATGACACGATTAGCGTCGCTCGGCTTGGCTGGCGGACCTTGGTGCTGTGCGAGCATGGGTGCCGTAGCATCCTCCATCGATGTATCAGGATTGGGCAGCCCCTCCAAGCGTCGCACAAGAGTAGCGGGCGATTCGAGCATGACGAAGCTATCTTCATGTTGCGCTTCGTCATCGTTGCGCTTCCGCTTGCCAGCCTTGTTGGGACTCAGCGCAGCCGAGGCGCTCGCCTTCAAACCCCTGAATCCGTCGACCAGTGCATGCGCAGCCACGGCTGCTCCTTCGCTCAAGCTGGTAGCGCTGCGGAAGCTCTTCCAGCTGCCAGTTTTTGTCAAAGGCGCAGCAGGCGCAAATTCTTCGCCTGCTCCGTTGGCCAGCTCCGTCTCTGCAGAAGCTGGCTCGTCGTCGGGAACAGAAGGCAAGCGACTGATCGTGGCAGCGGATGGCAAGTAGGGGGAAGAGGGCGCGAGTTGACTGACCATACTTGGTTGCGTGTTGAGCACCGCTCGAATCGTCGTGGTCGGATCGATGTACGTGGACAAGCTGCTGTCGGATAGCGGATCGCGCATCAGACCTGCATAATCGTCCGCGTGGTGCTCATCATCGACGTCTGCCCCCTCGCGTTCAGAGTGCGACAGGATCAAAGCCTCTGTGCCGTGGTCATTCGCGCCGGCATCGTGAGCCGGCTCCAGCAGCGTGTCTGAAGCTGATGGGCCATCAGAGTCCAGCGGACAATCGAGACTCATCTGCTGCTCTTCCTCGCATGCGCCCGCAGGCACCTCTCCCTCCTTGTCAGGCTGGTCGACATCTGGCAAGGGCGTTGCACGAAAAGCGCTAGAGCCCGTGGCGCGTGGCGAGGCTGACGCTCTAGTGCTGCTGTCCTCGGGACTTTCCGCGCTCTGCATCTGATCGTCCGCTGCAGGGCTGCGAGTGTGGGATGAGCTGCCGACTGGCGATGCGATGCCCGGTGGAGGTGAAGGGGAATGCTCGTTGGAGTCGGTTGTGCAAACAGGCCTGAGCACAGGCAAGCAGCCAGCCGTAGGGCCCGCCGAATTAATGTTCTTGGCAGCAAACTCTTGCAATCGAGCGATCAAGTCGGTGTTCTTGAGTGAAGCGCGAGCAGAAGGGCGTCAGCGCACAGTGGCGCAGGATGCCACCGAGAGGCAGTCACCAGCTTACGCACCTTGCCATTGGCTTTGAGTCCTAGACGACCGCAGAGGTTGACCAATTGACGCCTCTTGAGGCAGTGGATGGCATCCGGATGCATGAGAATCGCAGTGGGTGGTGCCGGCTGAGATGTGAGGTTCGTCAAGCCATTGCTGGAGAGCGACGATGTTGTCGACGTTCGAGGGATCGGCATCTTGCATACAGTGTGAAGAGAGGTGATGCTGCGCACAAAGGTGTTACTCGGCTGTCACCAGCTTTCGTCAGGCGCGATGGCCACCTGCACGCGAACGGCTGTGGGCGAATCGACGACAGTAGTAGCGCTCAGGAGGGCCGTCGATGAGCAGGCGCACGGAGTGGGATCGCGCTTGAAGGAATGTTGGGACAGCTGGCAACTCTTTGCCGACCGTCTGCTATCACAACGTAATCGTCACCTTGGGGTGATGGTGCGTGGAGGAGTAGCAGGTGAGCCCAAAGAGGAAGTTTTCGAATAGTTGTGCAAGGGCAAGTGCATGAGTGCCCTCCTGTCCAGTCATTTCAGCTCCGCAACACAATCATCAGACGTCTCAAACACAGATGCTGTGCCTGATCGTAGCGCAGTCGCGCCTGGCGTTGTATGCCACGCGCTGTAGTCGTGATTCACTCTACTCGATCTTGACTCTTCTGCTGATTGAGCGGCAGCATGTTGAATGAAGTTCTACATCTCTATGCATGCATCGGTACCGTCGAACCAAGCAGCAGCCGTGTTGCTTCGCGCGCGTGTGGGCGTGCATGTCAGTCTTGTCACGTGCTGCCCCAATGTCCTCTTCACGTGCAGAGGAAAGCTCACCACGTGGCGCTGCAGCGCTTTCCAACGGCGTGCGCGCAATGGGCCAGATTGGCGCGTGGCCCGCAGCATGGGAAGGCTTGGCTGGGAAGCTTCATGATGCTCGACTTGGACAAACCTCGAATTGCAACGGTCACGCATTGCTTTACCGTCCACATCAACCTGCATTCCACTCAAGGTATACAACGCTTTCAAGATGGCTTCTCCGTGAGTGCTTCAAAGGTCGATCCTTTGGAGACGGATGCCTCCTGTTGTTGCAAAGAAATGCGAGTTGCACTCCAGAATTGACCTCGCTCATTGCACCATCTACAACAGTGACCTTGCTGCTACTTACGCCTCCCTCATCCTCGCTGATGAGGGTCTCGAGATCACTGTAAGCATCAGATGCAAGGGGATAATTCTAGATGGGAGAGGGCCGCGTGTAGGTGAAGGAGAGCCACGTCGGGAGCATCAGTCCGTGGGATTAGGCGCGCGTGTTTGGGCGCCTCGGTGCGCTCTCTGGCTCTTTCTGTGTGCCGGATGTGGGGGAAAAGGATGTTGCAAGCGTTTCTAAGCTCTTTTGCGTGGAGCGCAGCTGCCGAGACCTGGCGAGCACGGATGAGGCCGTTGCGAAGGTAGCATGGGTCAGGTGCACGCGACAAAGCAAGGCGTGGCCTTGCGCTGCACCACAAGGAGCTGACTCTTCCCTTTCCTGGTCGCTCGAACTTACAGTCCGAGAAGATTGTGCAGCTGACCACTGCAGCTGGCACACCGATTGAGCCAATCTGGGCCACTCTGCTTGCCAAGGCTCTGGACGGAAAGAACGTCAAGGAGATCTTGACCAATATCGGATCCGGATCTGGCGGTGCTGCCGTTGCTGCTCCAGCTGCTGCTGCCGCTGGTGGCGCCGCCGCCGCTGCTGACGCACCTGCCGCTGAGGAAAAGAAGAAGGAGGAGGAGAAGGAGGAGTCTGACGATGACGTGAGTTGCGGCGACCGGCGCTCGGATGGGGGCAAAGCGGAACATTCGAGCTGCATCCGACAAGAAAGCTGACATGTCCTTCTTACCCCTTGCGTGGATCTCCGTTTCTGTTAGATGGGTTTCGGTCTCTTCGAGTAAGTGACCGCAACCTCTTCCTGCGCCTCGATCATCAAGTTTCTGACTCCGAATCTTTCTGCTTTCTGCGTCTCTCTACAGCTAAGCAGAAGTACCATACAAGTGTCTGGGTCCACCTTCTCAAAACTTGCGGCATTCAATCGAGTGCCTTGTATTCTCTCAACCCTTCTCGCTCGTGCTCGTCACATTGCGCACTTCACCAACCAACACGCACGCACTCACACCATGCAAGCTATGGCGTTCTGCTATTGGTTGACCGTTTGATATCAAGCCGTGAAGTCTAGCGAGATTCGCGGGAGGCAAGAGAGGAGGACAATAGCTGCCGTGTATCAAGAGTCCGTTTGGGTTCCGCTCCGGGACGTGCGAGAATCTTGAGAAGGCTTCGCGTTGAAATATGGTCGCAGATTGACTTGATGGGTCGGAACAAAAATTGCCATGAGTTCATGGGGTGGGGGGCGCAAGCACGGGACGCGGGGCAGGCCGCCGTCCACCTCAGGAGCATCGCGGAGCGACGCTTGCTACAGAGTGCGCAAGTCTCTGAACGAGCTTTTTGAGGAATTGCGAATCACATGACCACGAGCGACGACAAGCGAGAGGTGAATGGGTCGACAGATGGATTGGGTTGGAGGCCGCTTTGACCCGTACTGTGCTGGTACATGGGTGAGGGTCGGGGACTCTTGTGACGCAGAGTGCCCACCTCTCGGCGAGGATGTAATTTTGTAGGTGAACGAAACGCGAACATGAAAAGGCTTTGCACTTTGCGGCTTGTGTAGAATTTGGGGTAGTGTGACGTGAGCCGAGCTTGACAAGAAGGCTTGGTACGACATGATGAGAAGTCTGCTGGAATAGACTTGAGAAGACGTGGGCCGGAGGGGAAAAATGGATCTGTGTGCGGATGCGAAAATCGATCACAGTCTGCGACCACGACGACCACCCTTGCGACGAGTACCATCGCTTGGCACAGGGGTCACGTCCTCGATGCGACCGATGCGCATACCAGCACGAGCAAGGGCGCGGAGGGCGGACTGAGCACCAGGACCAGGAGTCTTGGTGGAGGTACCACCGGTCGCTCTCAGCTTGATGTGAAGAGCAGTGACGCCGACCTCCTTGCAGCGAACTGCGGCATCTTGAGCGGCAAGCATGGCAGCGTAGGGAGAAGACTCGTCACGGTCTGCCTTGACCTTCATACCACCTGTTGGATGGGCGCGGCGCAGAGCGGAGTGTATGGTCAGCCTACCGGACCGCAGACCCCAAGCATGCCCGAACATTTCTCCTCGGATGCTCCCACCGCCCGCGCACCCCTTGTTCTTCCCTCTCGCGTCTACTCTCCTACGCCTTTTTGCCAGACCAAAGAAGACTGGGAATCCAGAGGATTGTACTCACCAGTAACTCGCGAGATGGTCTCCTTTCCGGACAAGTCAGTGATGTGGACGAAGGTGTCGTTGAAAGAGGCAAAGATGTGTGCCTGCAGAGATGTGAGGAAGAGAGTATATTGGATCAACACTCTGTTCTTCTAGAGCGCGAGCGGGACCTCTCCCACTTGCGCATCCACGCTCAACTGGTTACTCACAACGCCGAACACGAGCTCGCCCTGTCCAACCTGAGGTCCGAGGCTGACCTCGGCCTGGGGTGCCTTTGGTGCTTTGGGAGGCATTTTGAATATGTTGTTTGTTGCGTTGTGTGCCGGACGGAGTGGTGGTGACAAGAGAGCGTATGCACGGCGGCTTCAGGGAGCGATCTTCTCACAGTGCGCTTGCCCGTCCATCGCTGCTGAACGCGCGCCAGGAGACCAAAAGTACGAATTAAGAAAATTCGCTTGCATATTGAAATACCTCCTTTCGAAATGGTGGGCAAGGAGATTACAATGCGACACACAGACGCGCATGGCTGCGGCGTGCGGCGCGCGCGTCCGGCCAAGCTGCCGCGCCCAGAAATTTTGCCTCGTGGCCTCGTGGCACTCAAGCGTCCGCTGCAGAGCGCTGCGCGGCCAAGGCCGCATCGAAGATTCAAGGGCGCCTGACGCTTTATCCACCTGCTTGTCGCATCGCACGACCTGGACTCACTTACCGCTTCTCTCCAACCATCCTCAAGATCCATATACATCACCTGCGGTTACCAACATCGTGCGTATCTTTTCCTCGACCTTTGGCCTTTTTAGGATCAGTACAGAGGGAAGGATTGGGTGCGGGCGGCAGGGCGAGGAGATGGGGGTGTTGGGTCTGCGATACTCGTCTCCCTTGATCTGGAGTAAGGCGCCAGGGCAGCGAGGCATACGTGGACGCAATCATGCTCCTCGCGTATTTGCTGGTTATTGAGCGTGGGATACGCGCTGGTTGGAGAGTATACGAGACAGCATCGGTTATGATGTGTCCCTGTGGCGGGGTCGAATTTTGTGACAGTCCCAGCTCGGGCTTGTGCGAGTTGAGGTGGATATCAAGAGGGGAGCCACGCAGGCTAGATGCATATCGTGTATCTCTGTACACGCTGCTAGGAGCTACGCTGCTCGTGGAAAGCTGCACATTGGCCACGGCTTGAAGAGCTCCGAGGACATGCAGGCTGACAAAGTATCACCCACCTCCTACTCTTCCTCACTCGAAACACCCCAGAAGATGGCCACTGCTCGTCCCAGTAAGTCTGCGTCGCTGAACGAGCCCAGTACGATGGCGGCGCAAAGGGGCTGATTTGTCCTGATCCTTGTCGCAGCTGTGTCCGTTCGCGGCCTTGATGGCGCAGCTTCGGGCTCTCTGACCTTGCCCGAGGTCTTCACCGCCCCCATCCGCACGGATGTCATTGCCGCCATCCACAAGAACATGGCCAAGAACAAGCGTCAACCCTACGCTGTAGCGACTAACGCTGGTCACCAAACCAGCGCTGAATCTTGGGGTACTGGTCGTGCTGTTGCTCGTATTCCTCGTGTTGGTGGCGGAGGAACTCACCGTTCCGGTCAGGTGAGTCGCAGGGCGCGCATTGGAAAGGCATGGGGAGGATGTTCGAAGTCAACAAATTGCCCGCTGATCGAAGCGCACACTCACGCGCGCTCGATTGTGTTTCCTGACAGGCTGCCTTTGGTAACATGACTCGTGGAGGTCACATGTTCGCACCCACCAAGCTCTGGCGCCGCTGGTTCGTCAAGAGCAACCAAAAGCAAAAGCGTTACGCCACTGCATCTGCGCTTGCTGCCACTGCTTTGCCCTCCTTGCTGCTCGCCCGTGGACACAAGGTCGAGGAGCTTGACGAAGTCCCTCTTGTCATTCCCACCTCTGTCGAGTCTTTCACCAAGACCAAGGAGGCTGTCGCTGCTCTCAAGGCTGTCAAGGCCTACGCTGATGTCGAGAAGGTTGAGCGCAAGATCAGGGCTGGTCAAGGAAAGCTGCGCGGCAGACGCTACAAGTCTCGTCGTGGTCCCCTCGTCGTTTACGACAACGACAACGGCATTGTCAAGGCTTTCCGCAACCTTCCAGGTGTTGAGCTCGTTTCAGTTCATCGTCTCAACCTGCTTCAATTGGCGCCCGGTGGCTCCATTGGCCGATTCACCATCTTCACCGAGGCTGCCTTCAAGCAGCTGGACAACATCTTCGGCCCCAACGCCAAGCCCATCCCCACTGCCAAGATCACCAACACTGATGTTACCCGTATCATCAACTCGGATGAGATCCAGTCCATCGTCAGGCCCAAGCAGGCTGCCCGCACTCAGCGCACTTCTACCCAGAAGAAGAACCCTCTCCGTAACCGCACCGTCATGCTCCGCCTCAACCCTTACAAGGCTGCTGTGGTGCGCGCTGAGAACCGCAGAGCTCTGTTCGTCAAGAACCACAAAGCGAACACCAAGGTTGAGCACAGAGAGAAGAAGACTCCTGCTTCCGCCGAGTTCTTGCAGCTCCTCAAGGCCTAAGATGCACGTTGTAGTTTCGCATCTGCACGACCAACTGTTAGCGTAAGCGTTTGCTGCTCATCCTGACATGCGCTCCTCGCAAAGAAAAACCTACAAAAGCTGGCGATCGATCCGCCAGCACGACGATGGCAACCATCGTTCAAAGTCACGCATGCCCTGAGATTGATCGCCCACCCCACATCTCATCGCTTTGATGGTCGAAGATCATCCGGCATTCTTTCTCCACTCATTGTACGGCCCACTATGCCACCCACGAATCCAAAAGATGCAAGCACACCACGACAATCGTGACTGACGCTGAGCGTGCATGAATAGTGATTGGGAACCGTGACGGGGATCGTTGAACTATGACGAACTCGTACGTGTGCGCACAGAAAGTAAAGAGAAGGACGACCGGAGTTACGTGCATGGGCCGTGCTTGCGCCTGATGACGTTGGCATTTGAAGACTGAGGGATGCATGAGAAAGTCGTGAGGGTGACATCTTGAAGCTTTGGTGAACTGTATCACCGGTGTAGATTCGGTACGCGACGAGACTAGAAAGTGTACAAGGAACTCGGTACGGAACGCGCACCAAGGAGTTTGAGACGAGAAAGGTGCCGCCCTTGGTCATCTTGTCGAGAGGGGGGAATGAATGCTAGGGGCTGAGCGATAGAGCTGTAGCGGGTGCAAATCGGTCGCGTACCTCTCCAACGACGCCCTTCTCCACACCAAAGGCGTGCAGCAGCTTTTCAAAAAGCTCGAAGCGATTTGCATCATCATCGTCGCAAAGCAGATCTTCAGCTCGCACTCGCTCTTCAAGCTTTCGGCTCTCGCTCTTCGGGTCCCGCGAGTGATCCACCATCATGAAGATCTCGGAACCGATGCGCGCGAGTAGGGTTGCGTCGTCCAGCTCTGATCTTGCAACGGTGGTCACGAGCGCCACGAGACGATCGACCGATTCTGACCCTAAGCTGCTCATGCTTGACATGTTGCCAGTCACTTTTCGAGCCGATGCAGACTCCAGCATTTTTCTAAATTTATCGGGGCGCGAGTCCGAGGGGCCGACGGGAAAGAGGAGCTTGGCGGGTGTTTTGGTGGACGCGAAGGCGCTCTTGATATGTGTGTCGCTTCTTGCTGGCAACGCACGAGTAACTGCAGCGTGCGTTGAGCTGTCCGCGAGCGGAAGCGATTTGGGACTGTTGACGTGAGAGAAATTCGGGGCACAGTGCAGCTTGGCCAGCTCTGGAGAATTCGCCACTGATGTAGATGGGGAGCTCATCTCTCCCGCGCCGTTTTGAAAGTCGCTGTCACTGGACTCGGAGCGGACAGAGCGGTCGCTATGCGAGTTTCGCACGTCTATCCAACCGCTGGGTCGACCGTCGAGATCATTTCGCAGGCTCGTGAGAGAGCCAAGACCGCCGGGGCGGTGAAGCCAATCATGATCGCTCTCCTCTGAAGCCACGGCTTGTGAGCCAGAAGAGAGCGGTACGGAGTCGACGCTTCCTCCACTCAGCGCTCTTGATCGGCGGCTAGCGTTCCTGATTTGACGCAGCTCGCCCATGAAGGACTCGAAGCCACCTGAACGGGGCTGAATCGAGGGAAAAGGCGACTTGCTGCTCTGTGACTCAAAAGCAGTGGCTGCAGCGGCACCCGTGCCATCGTTGTAGACCGTCGAAGCGCGTGGTCGCTGCGAATAAAGAGCACCAGATCTCTTCAAAGATATTGCACTCCCAAGACCTCCACCATGCGCAAGACCTGAGAGCCGATGATGTGGGGCCTCATGCTGCGAGCATGAACGAGGTCAGACGTGAGCGAGGTCAGGCAAGATAAGTATCGAGGTACATCACTCACGAGGACCGTGCCCCTTCGATCCTGGAAGCCCTGAGCCTTTGTCTTGGATTCGGTTTCGGGTCCCGCGCCAGCTACGCTCCTCAGCTCCTGATCCTGTGATGCCCGGACGTCCTTTCTACCAGAGTGTTCCGTTGCGACAGGCCCGACGCTCTGACCAAGCTTGGCCGGAGAAGCGCTTCGGCTCGAATTCTCGCCGCTCGAGGATGCACCTCTCGAGGACGGCCGGCTCAGAGCGGTGACGGGCCATCCCAGACTAGCTCTAAAAGCAGCTAGAGCAGGATTAGCCGCCTTAGCTCCAGCGCTGGGATGTCGCGTACGTCCATCGGGCAAAATTCCTAGCCAGGCTGGTTTTTCCACACCTTGCTCTTCCAGCTCTGCGATGCGCTCAATCAACGGACGAGGATGCTTCTCATTGTCGGCATCGAGAGCGAGAAGACGATGAGACGGAGGCGCTGAGGCGCTATCGAAGTTGGAGGCGTGCGAGTTTCTGCGCGATCGTACGACGGGCTTCAATTCGCCAAATGAGCGTGCAAAGGACATTCGACGTCGAGCAGCGGGCGGTACGCCCAGAGTACCAGTGCGCGCCTCGATTTTGCGGTCGCTTGCGCTAGCGGTGACACTATTTTGATTTGAAGATGTGGGTTGATCGAGAGACGAGTGCTGCGGTTCGGGGTGTATAGGAGTGAGCGGCTTGAACAAGTCGCTAAAGCGCCTGTGACGTTTGATCTGAGCAGGCGCTGGTGTGTGCAAGGCCTCTGCATCATGTTGAACAGTCGCGCGCCCATCCTCACATTCGCTTGATGTGAAGCGCAGTGCCTGGTAGCCATTTTGCAGCACTTCATTGAGCTCATTGGGTGTGCCGACTAGACTGATACTGCGTGGGCGATCCTTGTGCGACGCACCAGTCGCAGCTTCCTCGTCGATGTCTGGCAGAGAGTGGGCGCTACCACCGGTGCTCAAACTGCGCTTGTGGAAAGGCTTTGGGCTTTGCAGGAAGGCTTGTTCATAAGGCAACACCTCTCTCGAGTCCAGCTGCCAGGTTTGAGGGATTTCTTGGAGAACCTCCACTTCCAACTTACCCGAAGGCTCTTCGTCGGCAAACGACACTCGTCGAGTGTGCCAGGTTGGCCTTTCGTACCTTTCATCTCCGTCATGGCCCGCTTGAGCCCAAATGTCGTGTTGGAGGTGCGACGATGAGCTCGTGTTGGTGGCCGAGGTGGACAGGCGTGCTGGATCCACCAGGTCCACTCGCGTAGAATCTAGATGCTCTGCGCCAAGGCAGGCAACAAGATCGGCAAACAGCTTGGCATCGCGAGCGGCCAGCAGGCGACGAATTTGGTGCAGCCAAGCGCAGTCATTCAGCTCATCGCGGGGAGAGTCGAACAGCAGCTGCTGCAATTTGGGCCATTCCGAACGACAAGCTCGGAGGGATTGGAGGAGGCTGCTATTGATTGGCTGATGCAACAGACCGCGCACCTCGCAGGGCCGATCTAGAAAGGGCACAAGGATATCGTCGGATACGCTGTGCCAGCCTACAGCGCAAGCAGACTTGCTTCGAGGCGCACCAGGACGATCTTGCAGTGCTGGCGCGAGGATGGTGAGGGAGCATCGACGACTCTGGTGCCTCGTCGTTTCCGCGACGTGTTCAGCAGCAGCGGACATTTGTGTTACTACAGCATCCTCCGATGAGGAGGTGTTCGGAAGGTATAGCGCCATCTTTGTGCGACGCGATCGGACCGGTGTGCTTTCGTCGTGGCTTGATCGAGTAGTGCTAGTGCGGACCTCGTCAAATTGTATCTGCAGTACTGGCAGCCTCGAATGAGGGCGCCAAGGAAGCGTGCTGGTGGATGAATGGCTGCTATATAGCCAGTGGCCGACTCGATGTTCAGATACCGTTGCTCTGAGTGTTTCGCTCGATCAAGGCGGATCATAATCGTGAATGTAGCATCAAGGACGGAATGGGGCATGGCAGCTTTAATGAGCTTTAAATTAGCTCAACACTCGTCTGATCACTCACCCGCAAGTGTGGGGCTCCGGCAAGCTGGGCCGAATTCTGGTCGCACGCGACTTGAAGCTGAAGAGGGCGTTGTTGTCAGGGAGCGTCGCACTTGCACACCCTCCGTCGATTGGGAACACAAGCTCAAGTCACGGCGAGAGTCAGAGTCAGAGTCAGAGTCAGAGTCAGAGTCAGAGTCAGAAGAGTGAGCGCCTGCTCTTACTTGGGCCACGATTGGTGCAGACCGCGTGGCTTGAAGCGGCTCCCTGGCTTCTGATTTGTTAGGTGCATGACGTCCTTCCCCCTGCTCCACGATGACGTGATTTGTGACTACAGAGTCGAGGAGTTCGAGTGCAACGATACCACGAGTCTCAGCTTGTAGCTCACTAAGCGCATGCAACCACCATCCTAATTGAACTACTCACATCCCACGACCATGCAAGATTCACGATCATATAGCTACACCGCGGCACTCGATCGAGCGCGTTGCACAGCCTTCTACCGCGCATCGCGCCTCTTGCTTCGGTGCCGCGTGCGTGCGCGGACTTGTGGTCAAAAACTCCGAACGCGCGGGCTCGCGCGAAGTGCAGCTCCGAGCAGCCTGCCGGCGCCGCGGTGTGATCGTGAGTACCAGTCGTGCCAGCCAGCCCACGAGTCTCAATTCGATTGCCAGTCGCAAGTGGCGACTCGTGACTTTACCGTCTACACTTGCCTTGAGGCCCACAGCAACTGATGCTTTCTGGGCGTGGGAAAGTTTGGTGAGTGGGATCATTCGTATCTGCACACCCTTCGCACTCCTTGTGTGAGGACTTGAAACGATGCAAGGCAGGAATCGCGAGCGTGTGTGAGAGGCGTGAGCTCGAAGTTGCAGGGTACAGGTCACCATGCACGAATGAGTGAAGCGTTCCTGCCGCCTTATGAAAGTGCACTGGGAGTTGCAGCGCTAGGAGACAGGAGCAGGGTGGGACGTGAGACAGGTCAATCACCGCCAACACGTCTCGTTTGAAAGACAAGCGATATCACACCTACACGTGAAGGCGCTGGAAATGACACTTGTGCTTCGAAAGGTTCCGCGGTGCACTTTACCCTTCTCTCGATCAATGCGTAGTCCTCTTTGAAGATCGATTCGCGTACGCGGTGTGCTCGTTCATGTCTGCGCTGTGGCCGACCATCACATCGAGCCTGGCCAGTCATTCGATCAAAGGCAACGATTGATAAGCGCGGGGGATGCGGCGGAACGCATTTCTTCCTTCGATTCTTGAGAGTACAAGACCGCTCAGAACGTCAAAGAAAGAACGCGACTCATGACACGGTAGACGAGAACCCCAACATTCCGCCGTCCTCTCACAATATAGTAACGATCGCATCAACGCGAACCTCTGAGCAGCCTCGATGGATTGACTGTCGATCTATAGCACGATAACCATCGCGTCAGTCAGCTGAAGTACATATGGTCGTTCTTCTTCTTGGACTGAACCTCCATGATACCGCCAAAGAAGTGCTCGTGATCGAGTACAGATGCGCCTTCGCGCAGCGCAATCATACCAGCCTGCGGGTCCATTCAAGCCTCGATCAGCAAGCAGAAAGCCAAGCCAGCCGTCCGGCGCTCTCTCTCTCCCTCCCTCCCTCTCTTCCTCTTCTGACTCACCTCTACACACACAGCTTTCAGCTGCGCACCGTTCATCTCATCGCAGGATCTTGCCAACTCCTCGAAATTGACATTGGGACCGACCGCCATCTTTCTACTGTGGATCTCCATGATGCGGGCTCTTGCTTCCTCGTTCGGCAGAGGGAACTCGATCTTTCTGTCCAAGCGTCCAGAGCGCAGCAATGCAGGGTCCAGAATGTCAATTCGATTGGTGGCAGCGATGACCTTGATTCGGCTGTCTGAGCTGAAACCGTCCAGCTGATTGAGCAGCTCGAGCATGGTTCGCTGCACTTCTCGATCGCCGGACTTGTCGCTGTCAAAACGCTTTGTACCAATGGCATCCAGCTCGTCGATGAAGATGATCGCTGGCGACTTTTCTTTCGCAAGCTCGAATGCATCCCGCACCAGCTTCGCTCCGTCACCGATAAACATCTGTACAAGCGACGGTCCAGCTAGCTTCAGGTAGCACGCGTTTGTTTGAGCTGCACATGCTCTCGCGAGAAGCGTCTTTCCAGTACCTGTGCCAGTAACCTTTGAGTCAGCGAACGTGTAAAACGATTTGTCTTGTTCAATGACTCCACTCACCAGGAGGGCCGTACATGAGGGCACCCTTTGGGGGCCTGATGCCCAAGTTCTTGAACTTCTCCTCTTGCTGCATCGGAAGCACGATGGCTTCGACCAATTCCTCGATCTGTTTGTCAAGACCACCTGCAAAGTGGAAAAAGGAATGGAGGGACGGTTGGTCGCTGAGTATGCAATATCATACAAGAAAGTCGCCACAACGGCCGATTCACTACCCCACTAAACGGCTGTGGTCATGGCACTTACCAATGTCGGTATACGTCTCTGTCGGCCTTTCGTCCACCTCCATAGCCTTGACTCTCGAATCGTACTCTGCAGGTAGCTTATCCAGAATCAAGTAGCTGTCTTTGTTGACGCCGATCAGGTCGCCAGGCTTGAGGCTTTCTGATGGGACCAGGCCGATCAAAGGTAAAAAGATGGTCTGTCTAGTGGAGGTCTTGATGACTGCGCATTTACCCTTCCTTTTCGAATCCAGATCAACATTTGCTCCCTCCTCCGAATCCTCGTCGATGTCAGGATCGATGTCCAAGATCTCTACGACATTGCCGACCAAATAGGGGAGCACCTTGTTCTGTTTGATCTTGTCATCGTTGTCCTTGATCTTTTCCCTCATCGTGCCTTGTTCGTGACTCAATCGCATGTGCTCGGATCGCATGACTTTGATGTCATTCTCCAGCAGCCTTGTGCGCGTGGATATCTCTTCTGCTGTGGCGTTGAGGATATCGTCCGGCAGAGGCGGAGAGCTGGGTCTCTCCTCCATCTTTACATCTCCGTCAATACCTGCATTGTTGCTGCTGCCGGCCTGTGGGGCGGAGGATGATGGTTCGGCTGACGACATTATGCTTCGATCGAGTTGCAAACGCCTGGCAGTAATGGCGGTGCACGTCGCTTTGCGAGGCTATTGTAGGAAGGGGGCTGAAGGAAGTCTTAAGTAGCTAGGTGCTACGAGTCGTGGGTTGGGGAAGTGAGTGCACACGCGTGACTCAACCTGACCAAGCTGAGTGGTCTAAGCGCCGGGCGAGGTCTCAAGACGCGCGTCCCTGTGAGTACAATCTCCAGCACGTGACCGTACATCTTTCCTGCGAGAAGTGCTGCCTTGGGCTAAATCTGCTCGCCACATGGCGTGCAGCCCTGAGCGCGTACCGTTGTCTAGAGGGGCGCAAAAGTTGACGCGCATAGATTCCCAGCAGCTTCTTCCACGCTCACGCCTGCCAGTTTGATCATCTGTCGACAGCCTCGCGTTTGACACACACTATCGTCAAAAGCTAGGGCGCTGCTGCAACGCTCACGCAACTTCAATCGACACTACAACCAGACAGCGAACTCGCGCACTACTTCTGCCCATCATGTCGAGCAGATTCTTCCGCGCCGCGTCCGACTCTGAGTCCGAGTCTGAATCCGAGGAGGAGCTCATGTCCGACTCTGGGGACGAATCGCAAGACGCGGGAGCCAGAAAGGGCAAAGCAGCCCAGTCCGACTCTGATGAGAGCGACGAAGACGAAGATGAGAATGAGGACGACGACGAGGCCGATGACAACAAGGCCGCGGGTGTGGCCAACAAGGCATCAAGATTCTTGAAGGGAGCTGATAGCGAGAGCGACTCTGAGGACGAGGTCAGAAAGGTCATCAAGAGCGCGAAGGACAAGCGCGCGGACGAGATAGAAGGAATGACAAAGAAAATTGACGAGGCGCAGCGCATCAACGATTGGATCGCGACGTCAAAAGGTGAGCAATAAAAGGTCGCGTGTATGCGAGAGTCCCATCGCGATTCCACACTAACGTTGGCCCCATCGCGGCGTACGTCCTTGCAGAGTACGAGAGTCTCCTACGAGCTGTCGATAGGCTGCGCAACGTCAACGAAAGCATTCCACCTGCGTTCATCAGGTGCATTGCCGGTCTGGAAAAGGCCATCGTGGATGCGGTCGCTAAAGAAAAGACGGCGACCAAGAAGATGAAGGCGCCAAACGCCAAGGCCATGAACGGCATGAAGCAAAAGGTCAAGAAGGCGGTCGTGGAGCACTCGGATGCTGTGCAAAAGTACAACGAGGTGCGTGAGGTTTTAAAATTGGAAAGCCGGTCGGAGCGCTCACGAGGATTACTTGTCTCCATAGGATCCCGAAGCGTTCCTGACCGAGGCAGCTGCTGCCAGTGCTGCTTCCATCCCCGCTCCGGCCCCGAAGAAGAAAAAGGTCACTCTGGAGGACGTAGAGAATGCAGCCAAGGCAGCAGCAGCCGGCGAGGGCGAGGGCGATGACGATTTCCAGACGGTTGGCAGAGGCGGGCGTGCCATGAACTTCACAAGCGAAGGTCTCTTCAAGCACCTAGCCGCAGTCATGGAGATGCGTGGCCGCAAGAGCACTGACAGGAGTGAACAGGTCCTGATTCTTACGAAGCTCCTCGGCGTCGCAGAGTCCACGTACCAGAAGGTCCGCGTTCTCCTCGCGCTCATTGCGGCTCGCTTCGATTACAATGCAAGTGCCTCCTCGTACATGCCAATCGAGGCATGGAAGGCTGCTCGTTCAGAGGTAGACATGCTTCTCGAGACCCTTGCAGATGATCAGATGTACACCGTGTCAGAGGAAACTCCAGACTACGATGATCAGGTCGACCGATTGCCAAACCAAGATGGCGAAGGACCGGTTGTGGCTGTACGAGGCAGCGTCATCAGCTTCCTTGACCGTCTCGACGACGAATTCACCAGGAGCTTGCAGAACATCGACTCTCACACCACTGACTACATTGATCGACTGATGGACGAGAAGACACTTTACCAAACCATCGTACGCGCGCAGGTGTACTTTGAGTCGCTCAAGCAGACAGACAGCCTTAGCCGCGTAGTCATGCGCCGTCTTGAACACGTCTACGCCAAGCAAGACGTCATCGTCACTGCTCTGGAGACCAAGCGCATCGAAGCTCAACCTGCGCTCATTTCCCGCCTCGTGCCCAGCAACGATGAGCTCGTCCAGTCAAAGGGGCCGACGGCACTTGTTCGAGCACTGGCCATCCACCTGTACAAGGTCCCTGGTCTCGCTGCTGAGCGCCTTCGCACTCGAGCCATGCTCTGCCACACGTACCACCACGCATTGCACCGCGACTACCACATTGCGCGAGACATGTTCTTGATGAGCCACTTGCAGGATAACATCAGTCTTGCTGACGCGGCCACTCAGATTCTGTACAACCGCGTTGTGGTGCAGATCGGCATGTGCGCCTTCCGCCTAGGCCTCGTGAGGGAATCTCAGAGCGCTCTGCAGGAGATCTTCGCGAGCGGAAGAGTCAAGGAGCTCTTGGCACAAGGAGTCCAAAGATCCAACCAGTACACTACGCTGACCCCAGAGCAAGAGAAGCTCGACCGTCAACGTCAATTGCCGTTCCACCTTCACATCAACCTCGAGCTGCTAGAGTGCATCTATCTCACCTCTTCAATGCTTCTCGAGGTGCCCAACATGGCTTTCGCTGGCTCGGATCCCGAGCTCCGCAAGCGTGTCATCTCGCGTCCTTTCAGGAGGATGCTGGACTACACCGACAGGCAAGTTTTCTCTGGTCCGCCGGAGAGCACTCGCGATCACATCATGCAAGCTAGCAAAGCCCTTCAGAATGGCGATTGGCAAGGTTCGACCAAGCTCATCTCAGAGATCAAAATATGGAACCTCTTGCCTGGTGCGGATGAAGTCAAGACGATGTTGGCGCGACGCATTCAAGAGGAAGGTCTGCGCACTTACCTCTTCAGCTACGCTTCATACTACAAGACAGTCAGCCTCTCGCATCTTGCATCCACTTTCGAGCTCCCTGCGCGCAGTGTCAGGGGCATCGTGAGCAAGATGATCTGGACCGAAGAGCTCGCTGCTAGTTTGGATCCCATCAACGGTGTGCTCGTCCTGCACAGGCTCGAGCTCAGCAAAGTTCAGCAGCTGGCACAAACCCTCGCAGAAAGGTCCGAGACCATGTTGCTTCAGAACGAACGCCTGTTGGACTCTAAGCTCGGTGACAAGGACAGGCCTGGCGGCGAGAGGGGTGACCGTGAGAGGGGCGACGGATCGGGTGGCAGACGCGAAGGTAGAAGAGGCGGCGGTGGTGGACGTGGAAGGGGAAGGGGACGTGGCAGAGCAAACTTCAACGCTCTGCCTGGTCAGGCTGTCGTCTGAGTCTATGCACCATCATGCTCTGGTGCGCCACGGCATACGCTTCCCTCTCCTTTCCACATCGATCGCCTGTAATCTACCCAGCACACCCAGCTGCAGCCTCTCCGAACAAGCTGTCTTCTGGTGTGCTTTACAAAACGCAATCCATGATCATGCGATACTTTCACGCGGGTGAGCCTGGAAGAAGCGTGTGTAGTTTGCGTCGAGCGCCATCGACGTTCTGGCGTGACGATGAATGCTCGTGAGCGCATGGGGTCAAACGAAACCAAGATCTATGCATTATCGCGGTCGCATGAGCTCAGTAAGCGAGAGAGTGTGTCTATTGCTCGTACTCTGCATGTCTACTTGGAGGCGGGCAGAGAGATCTTTGCCGTGATCTCTGCACCTTCCTCGCCAGCTTGAATGTCCACGCTGCCGTCGGCGTTGGCAACCACGTTGACCAGCACGTTCTTTCCTTTGGATATGGTCACGGCGAGTTCTGCCAGCGCCTTGGAATCGGGCTTGACGATGGCCGTACGAACCTCTTCTGGCTCTTCAGGCTCGTCATCTTCATCCTCGGGGTCTGGCGCGGGGGGAGCCAAAGTCTCCACCTTGACCTCTGCGGTTCCCTCGTGGAACGACAGAAGAGCTGCCGGTGCTGCCTCTGGGCCTGGGAGAAGGAAGCTTCGTCTAGCAGGCAGTGGAGTATGTTGCGGCAGCAAGGTGACGAACAGCTTGCCATCTGTAGAAGCCAGCTTCTTGGCTTCCTCGGTCGCTGCAGGTAGCACGAGCCCGAAAGCTTTGCTCGTCGATCTGACTTTCAACTCTGATACCTCGCCAGGCGGAGCAGAAGGGAGGCTCTCAATGTGCTTCCTCTCTGCAGAAGAAGCCGGCACGGCAGCAATGACCTGAGCTTGCAAGGCTGATCCTCTAGCGAGCACCTCTGAAGAGTCGATGCCGTGAGTGATGCTAGCTCCACCTTCCTCGGGGAAAATGAAGGAGAGCCTTTCCACCAAGCCCGGCAATCTAGATGTGCCTCCCGCCAAGATCACCTCGTCGACCTGACTGGCGTCCAGCTTGGCGTTCTCCAACGCAGCCTTGAGTGTTTGGATCACCTCGTCGTACACTTTGCCAGAGAGCATGTCGAGCCTGACTCGATTGATGCTGCCACTGAAATCCAGGCCTTCGGCCAGGCTCTCTACACTGCACTGTTGAGCACCCGAGCTTGCACTCAAGGCCTTCTTGGTCTTCTCCGCCTCAATTCTCAACTTAGCCCATGACCTGGTGTCCGTCTCCTTGATGCTGACCTTTGTCTTCTTTGTGAATTCCTTGGCAAAGAATTGCAGCAATGCGTCATCGATGCCTTTGCCGCCCACTTGCGAGGTGCTGCTGGAAAGGAGCGCATACAAGCCTGCACGAGCAGCAACGATGGTGGCTGTGGTCGTCTCTGCACCAACATCGACCACGGCAATCGTTCTGTCCAGGGCTCTGCCAGGAGCATACGTAGTCTGATGTCCGCTCTCATCGCCCTCTGGGTTCGAAGGCAGTTCTCCTCGAGGTCCAGGCAAGGTGATGCCGTAGCCAACCAGAGCGGCACTAGGCGCAGCCAGAGTTTCCAGAACGATCAAGCCGGCCTCTTGCGCCGCCTTCCTCACTCCGGCGGATTGGGCTGCAGTAAAGGACAGAGGAACGGAGAGAACAGCACCAGCGATTGGCACGCCGGAGAGAAAGTCCTTGGCGGTAGCGAATAGCGAGGCGATGTATCGAACTGAGGCATCGTGAGCAGAGAGGACCGTCTTCTTCCCGTCAATCTCCACCTCGAAAGAGGGGACGCCATTCTTGTCCAGAACTTGTGCGGAGTCGCGGGCGAGTTCGGATGAGCTCAATTCTTTGTAGCTGCAGGAGCAGGAGCCAGAGCTCGATCAGCACGATTGCTCAAAGCCGATCGTATCTACTAGCCGCAAGCGCAAGCTGCCTAGACTCACCTGCGTCCAAGCAAGCTAACAAATCGGTCGATGACGTTTGGGGCATTTCTCACGAGTTGCGGAGTGGCCTGCTGACCGATGTATACTTGATCGCCCTCCAGAGCAGGCATGTGCAAGGGTAGAGTTTGTGTGTGAGTACTGAGCTGAAGCCGTATGGCACCGGTCTAGGCACCACTCACATTGAAAGCGATGCGAGTGGCCAGCTGTCTCTCTCCGTCTTCGTTTGCGATCACATCAGCTCGTCCACTGTAGGAGGTCGCAGCTTCAATGAGCTGTGTTGACGCACACGGAGGCCCTCATTGCATACTCACTGTTGGTTGATGCAAGCAATGGAGGAGTAAGTGTTGCCCAGGTTGATACCAATGACTGCGGTGCTGGAGCTTGCGGTGCTACCTGCAGCGCCAGAGATGGGCGTGGCGGTGCCATTGGTGGTTGCTGCTGATTTGCTCATCGCGTCCAACAGATGGTGAGCTGAAGTGTTCACCGTTTGACAAAGCGATGATATCGTTTCCTGCAGAAGTTTGTGGTGCTCAAGGATTCACGAGTGAGTTGTGCGCTTTGAAAATCGGTTAAGCGTCCGCAAGCGTGCAACAAATATTTCGAAACCTTTCTTCCAAGGCAAGCTGCACGCGGCTGCTTGCAATCGAAATCAACAGACAGCAGCTACCGGCATAGCGCGCTGCAACCACACAGCTGCAGGCGAATTCAAGATGGCGAAGCTGTTCTTCTTGCAGTGCGCGGCCAAGCCACGTGGGCCCGCTTCGACGCCCTCCACCAAATCATCCAACACCGCACGGACTCGCCCAACCTCTCGAATCTGAATTTGGGTCCCGAATGCGGCCCTTGTTTGGTCAGACCCATTGGGCGCACGTGACATGCAAGGCTGACAAAACCCAACGAGCTGACAAGACATGCCGTAGACGCGAAAGCAAAAATCTCGAGTGAGTCCCTACACACAAGCCCGGAAGCAAGCCTCCTCCACAATCATGATTTCATCGCCGCTCGTTTCTGTCATCAAAGACTTGCCGCACACTTTGCGGTTCCCTTCCTCCCCAGTCATCCCATCCACAGCATCCGTGAGCGCGTCGAAAAGTACGCTGCCGACAATCAACTTTGCAGCTGCCTCGATCCGATTTCATCATGCTCGGTCACCGATCATTGCCGGTGCTGAGCGGAAGCTCTAGCGGCGGCATGACTGCTTGTAAAGCACTTAGCAAGTTTATTCTCGCGCAATCAACAGCGCAACCCGGTCAACAAGCCCTTGCATCCGCTTCTCGTGCCATCTGCTCGACGCAGGTCCGGTCATTCCAAACATCCACCGCGCATCTATCCAAAGCGATGGACAGGGAATCGAGACCCGAAGGCGGCAAGCACGAGAGCGGTCTCTCGCCATCCCCCAGACCTCCTCGTCAGCACAGCGCCTTGACAAAATCGATCGTGCTAGGCTTAGCAAATCTGTTTGGCTACAACTCGGTAAAAAACACGGCCATCAGAGTCAACAGCGACCTGTACGATCTGTGCGCACAGCAAAGCTACTACGATGAGGAGTTTTGGCATCAGGGTGAGTCGCATATAGCCCGCCCAGCGCGTCTTAGATTTTCAAGCTGAGCTTTCGTCTGATCAACGCTATGTAGAGTGCGGCTTACCTCGAACATATCAGGTCTGGTTTCAGCTGACCAACCTGCACGTCTACCTCTTGCTGGTCCGATTCCGAGCAATGCCGCCGAAGCAGGCGCAAATCTATACTCAAGAATTGGTCAATCACTTCTTCATTGATGCCGAGTCGCGCATGCGATCTCGCTTTGGTATCAGCACGAGTCGATTGGTCAAGGGATACATGAGGGACCTACATGTCCAGCATCGAGGCGCCGTGCTAGGCTTCGATGAAGGGCTTGCTCAGACAGATACGGATGCGGCCTTGGCTGCGGCGCTCTGGAGAAATATTTGGGGTCAAGGCTGGGGGTCGATTGGAGGGGTCAAGAGAAAAGTCAAGGGAATAGATCATACGCCAAAAGGGGAAGATGCCTCCGAGGAGGGAGAAGCTGTGCTGGCAAAGGATAGCGGTGCACCCTTGGCTGGACCTTATGGTCAAGCTGCTGCTCAGCTCGCGGCTTCTTCAGCTCCTGCTAGTGGATCCATTGCCCCTTCTAACTCAGCCGAGAATCCAACAATCCCGGTCCACACCGACATTACTCAGGAGTTTCCAGTCCACTTGGCCAAGGTGACGGAATACGTGCGAAGAGAAACAGCTAGATTAGCCCACCTGAGCGATCACGAAATCATGATCGGAAGAGCTGCAAACGGAAGGAAATTGCCGCCCGCTAAGCATGCGCCTATCGATCATCAGACCAGCGCAGCAGTCGGTGCAGGAGATGTGGTACAGTCGCTAGGCAAGCGACCCCACGATGGAGGCGTTCCCACCTCAGTCAGGCATCCCAATGATGATGCGCAGAGGAAGAACAGTATCGCAGATTTCGGTCGAGTGGGATAGCGCTATGAGCGGTGCACTTGAATAGATATACATGACACCGTAGAGTGAAGCAGTCTCAGGCGAGCACTGGGTGCCACTTGAGTGATTACCCTAGATGTGCGTTGAGCTATGTCTGCGTTCCTCCTAGGCTAGAGCAAGCAAGTCTTGGCTAGAGCACTCTGGACGTTTCTCACTGCTGAGGCTCTTCCACGCCACGAACCCTGAGAGACAGAAAGCGTAGACAGTGTCAGTGGGCAGGCGCGGGGCAACCCCTGCTGTGCGCGAGGCAAACCTCGAGCTCCACAAGACGCTCGTCACGCTTCTCACCTCGCTGCACCCTGTTGCACCTCCTTGTCGTTGCCCGTCAACTTGCCCGCAAAGTACTTGGCATGACCTAGTCAGGAGAGAAGGATGCACGCATGGGCAGAAACCAGCAGTCAGCCTGAGATCCTCTGATGGGGAAAATGTTCAGATTCCACGAGAGCCCAATCATTGGAATTGCAAGGAGCACGGTTTGGTCGTTTACTTGGGGGG